>NC_073692.1:349912516-349962516 GCF_029784155.1 Uranotaenia lowii | reverse complement strand
TGGGAATTCCTGCATTCTTCAGCTTTTTTACGTCTGGAAACAAAATGCCCATAGGAGATGGGCTACCGATGTTGACTGAATCTGTGTTCGGATGGGTGATGTCAGGCGAAGTGGAATCTACTGGGAGTTTGAGTTACTTAGGATGCAACTTGGCAATATCAAAGAATCTGGATGAACTTTTAGAGCGGTTTTGGTCCTGCGAGGAAGTAGGAGCCTCTCACAACTATTCTCCGGAGGAAGCGCTTTGTGAGGCACATTTTGAGCGCACCGTCCGTCGTGGTTCAGATCGCACTGAAAAGGTTTCAAAGTCTCGAGAGACGATTATTGAGGGATAGAGATACTCGACAACAATATACCGACTTCATGCACGAATACGAAAATTGCGGACACATGCGGAAGGTTGAGGCAGGTGGTTTGGATCACAATCGGTGCTATCTACCACATCATCCTGTGGTGAAAGAGGCCAGCACAACGACGAAGCTGAGGGTCGTTTTCGACGCTTCATGTGCGACAACATCGGGACGGTCCCTAAATGACGCTCTACTGGTAGGGCCCGTTATTCAGCAGGATTTAAGGGCAATTGTCATGCGTTGCCGAATTCGACCGGTCATGATAGTGGCGGACATCGAAAAGATGTTTCGCCAGATTTGGATGGACCCCAGCGACTCACCACTCCAAAGCATTCTTTGGAGATCTACTCCTGAGCACGAGATTGAAATCTTCGAGCTTGGTACTGTAACGTACGGAACGAAACCGGCACCATTCCTTGCCACGCGGGTGCTGAAACAACTTTGTTGTGACGAGGGTCGCAATTTTCCATTGGCAGCAGAGGCAATCGAGAATGACACATACATGGATGATGTCATTTCCGGGGCTGAGGATATCCAAACGGCTAAGGCGAAGGTTAATCAACTTATTTCTATGACGGCTAGAGGAGGTTTCAAATTGCGAAAATTTGCCTCAAATCAACCACAAATTTTGGAAGGGTTACCGGAGGAAGATTTGGCGGTATCTGAAATCACTTGGGATCAAGATCCGGCAATCAAGGCACTCGGGCTCACTTGGCTGCCTAACTCAGACTGTTTTAGGTTTCAATTCGACATTCCAATGCTCCCCAAAGATGGACTCACGAAACGGAAGGTTCTCTCGATCATTGCTACTCTTTTTGACCCCCTTGGACTTTTGGGTGCCACGATTACCACGGCAAAAATATTCATGCAGCGCTTGTGGACACTGCGCGACTCGGAAGGGGAACGGTTGGATTGGGATGTCTTACTTCCCCCAGGAGTGATCGAGGAATGGGCTCAATATCATCGACATCTACCTGCATTAAATGAGATACGAGTTCCACGATGCGTTGTCACTTCGAAAGCAGCCCGAACGGAGCTCCATTGCTTCTCCGATGCCTCCGAGAAGGCCTATGGCGGCTGTTTATACTTACGGAATACGGATAGGGATGGAAATGTAACGGTCAATCTTCTATCATCGAAATCGAAAGTGGCGCCTTTGAAGACCCAATCCTTACCTCGGCTGGAATTGTGTGGAGCATTGATTACAGCAGAGTTAGCAAAAAAGGTCCTCGAAGCGATAGGAAAGGTCGATAACGTTCACTTCTGGTCAGATTCTACGTGCACTCTTCGATGGCTCGAATCTCCCCCTGCTACATGGACAACATTTGTAGCAAATCGCGTGGCCAAAATTCAGGGAATTTCGGATGGTTACATTTGGAATCATGTTCCAGGAAAACAAAACCCTGCTGACTTAATTTCCCGGGGAATCAATCCAGACAATCTCCTTTCAAATAAATTATGGTGGGAAGGTCCAGAGTGGCTTAAATCAACTCCGGAGCATTGGCCAAAACTAGAATCCACTAAACTTCCTGAGGAGCCTGGGGAATTACGGAACGTTCATATTTCTACGGAAAATCATTCATTTATCAACGACTTTATTTTAAAATATTCGACCTATTCGAAACTTATTCGTGCAACAGTCTACTGGCTACGACTAATTGAATCATGTTGTCAACCGAAGGAGAACATGCAACGGGAACTTCTTTCAGTCCAAGAGCTACAGGATGCAGAAATGATTATTATTAAAAAGATCCAGAATGAATCATTCCACGAAGAGCTGAAGCAGTTACGACTATCGAAACCGGTCCCTCGAAGCTCTCCATTGCGGTGGTTTAATCCCAAGGTCACTCCCGACGGAATTCTTCGAATTGGCGGCAGGTTATCACACTCGGACGAGTCCTTTGACGCGATGCATCCTATGGTTCTCCCGGCTAAACACCCCTTCACGGAAATGTTGTTTGCACATCATCACGAAGCCTTATTGCATGCAGGCCCACAACTTCTACTGAGCACTATTCGCCAACGGTATTGGCCACTTGGTGGAAGGCATGTTGTCAGGAAGGTAGTCCACAAATGTCAGCGATGTTTCCGAGCTAGGCCTCAAATTCTCCAGCAGCAGATGGGAGATCTCCCGAGGTCCAGAGTTATCGTTTCAAGACCTTTCACAAAATGCGGCGTGGATTATTTTGGTCCGGTATTCCTAAAGGCTGGACGTCGAAATGCAGCTATCAAAACTTACGTCGCAGTTTTTGTGTGTATGACCACAAAGGCGGTCCATCTCGAACTGGTCGGTGATCTCTCAACTGAGAGATTTCTACAAGCGTTGCGGCGAATGATAGGCAGGCGAGGCAAGGTTTCGGATATGTTCTCCGACAATGGTACGAATTTTGTTGGGGCGAGAAACCAGTTACGAGAACTATTTGCCCAGCTGAAAAATAAGCAACACAACGAGACGGTTTCGAAGGTATTGGCAGCGGATGGAGTGCAATGGCATTTTAACCCTCCAAGCGCCCCGCATTTTGGGGGTTTGTGGGAAGCCGCGGTTCGATCCGCAAAGTATCACATTTTGCGTGTTGTAGGTGGAAATGCGATGGATCGAGAAGATTTTGAAACTTTATTGATACAAGTAGAAGCATGTTTGAATTCTCGGCCTTTAACTGCCATGTCAGATGATCCAACAGAATTAGAACCTTTAACACCAGGGCATTTTATAGCAGGCGGGCCGCTTCAATCACTACCAGAACCAGAATATGGACAGGTGCAATTGAATAGGTTGAGTAGGTGGCAATTGGTACAACGGAGAGTTCAGGATATTTGGAAACGATGGAGGTTGGAGTACTTGTCACAGCTGCAGAGTAGAACGAAGAATTGGAGTTCACCAGAAAAAATAATCGTTGGAAAATTGGTCATAGTGGTTGACGAAAATCAGCCACCGATGCGGTGGAAAATGGCTAGGATAGAGGAGTTACACCCAGGAGATGATGGCGTGGTGCGAGTTGTAACCGTCAAAACAGCAAATGGATCCTTGAAGCGACCGGTTGTAAAATTGTGCCTATTGCCA
Organism: Uranotaenia lowii; assembly: GCF_029784155.1. Lineage (NCBI taxonomy): Eukaryota > Metazoa > Arthropoda > Insecta > Diptera > Culicidae > Uranotaenia > Uranotaenia lowii. The sequence continues at coordinate 349,959,105 of NC_073692.1, read as the reverse complement.
TCACCAGTAGAAGCAGATGCGGAATTAGTCGAGAATCAAGAGTCTCGCCAATAAGATCCAGTTCGTCGAAAGGGAGTTTCTTTTATCTCTTTTCAGAAGTCTCCAGCAACTTCAGGGTGGGCGAGGATGTTGGAGGATGAACCACCCTAATTGAAAAACGCAGCCATCTGCGGCTACCAATGAAAACTGGCGAACAGTGATGTCGGACTTCAGGCAACAAGCGTTTAACGGATTACCAAAGCGCGGGAATTTCAACTCTAGAGAAGATCACCCACCGATCTTGCTCTCCCAAGACTACGAGGCAGGCAGTCGCGATCGGATAACCGAGCACAGAAGGTCACGGGGAACCTCTGCAAAACCCCAAGCATTTTGTAATTAGTGTTAAGCAATAAATGTAGTGTAGTATAATAAATGTGTTTTTTAGTAATAAAATGTGTCTAGCTTAAATAAAAGTGTTGTGCTTAAAATTATACGTCGGTGTATTTGATTATTGGTCCGGAGTTGACCTGAACCCCGAACAAACTCAACACAAGGCACTACTAAGCCGTGGCATCAATCCGCACTTCTGAAGGCAGAAGGGGAAGAGCGGCTACACTGCAGGATCCAGGAGTGGTCCAAAGGTCATCTAAGGTCATACGATTGCCACACGGGTACGTCAACATCCCCCAACAGTAGAGATCCCATTTTTTTTGTATTTAAAAACCTTCTCTGTTCAAACTTTGTTCCATTAGTTTATGAGTTCTAAAGCATACAAAACATTTATACAGAATCCCCTACGCCGTTCCCCTCCTCACACTGGAAGGCTGAAGGCTCTGTAACATTCATAGAAACATATCTCGTACTCAAATACTTTTTCATGTCAAATTTGGTTCTATTTACTTGATTACTTCTCCACCTATACCAACAAAATTGTTTTTTTTTTTTTTTGTTTCGATTATAGTCGTTTTACCATCTTTATGGCATTCGCGACTTTATCAACGTTGCAGTTGGCGGATCGTTATTGAGAAACTATCCGGTACAACTGTGTTCGATGTTTACTCTTGGACTCGAACTCGCGGACATCGGCTCAGGAGACAACAGACTTGCCAACTAAGCTATATCACCAGCCCAACAAAATTGTATTGTGGCCCCTCTCCACTTCCTATGTACTGGAAGAAGACTGGCGTTTCAAAAAACCATAGAACTATTTCTCGTGTCTCAATAATTTCCCACGTCATATTTTAATCTATTTGTTAAATAAGTTCATGGTTTATGATTCTAATTTCAGTTCATGGTTATACAAGTTCATGGTTTATGCAAAACAATTGTATTCGAGCTCCCATTACCCATAACTGTATCCCTATTTGAAGGAGAAGGGAACCTGAAATATGGAATCTAGAGTTATGTGAAAAATTGTAGTGGAGCCCCCCTCTCTCCTTCCTATCACCCCACTGGAAGGAGGCTGTAGCACCAAATATTCAAAGAAAATTTCTTCGTACTCAAACACCCTTCCAGGTCCAGGTTGATTCCATTTGCTGAATAAGTTCTCGAGTGATGTAAAAAATTGTATGGGAACATTAGACTGGCCCATAACAAAAAAAATCCTTAAATTCCACGCGGCACCCCTAGCTTTGTGCCTTTAGATAAAAAAATGACTTCCTGAAAGTTTCAGGTCATTTGGCTGAAGCACGAGCTGGCGCAAAGGACTTGAAATTTGTATGGAGCTTCTCGCCAAAATGTATGAAAAATCGACATACTTTCACTCTTTGTGTTCTAAAATATGTTTCCAGTATGCTAGAAAGCTCAGAATTTCAGGAATTGTAGTTCAAACAATGACAAACAAGTTTGTAGTAGATTGTGATGCGATACGAGTTGACTGTGATGAGTTATCCGCAATTGAATGTGTGATTTTTTTGCTTTTTTTTTGCATTTTTTATGTGTTGTGAACGGTGTATGGGCTTATAATCGCACTAACTAAAAACTTTTTTCTTTTAAAACTCTTTCTTTCAACTTTTTGCAAAGATATTTGTTATAAAATAAGCTACAACTTTGCCAAGGAAACAAACTTTCAATCTGTTGTTCTTATTGTGTGACAATGCGATCAAGTTAGTACTAATAATCCACCTATACGCCGTTCACGATATATCGATGAAGTGCGAAAAAATATCACACATTCAATAGCCAATAACTCATCACAGTCAACTCGTATCGCATCACAACCTTTTACAAACTTGTTTGTCATTGATTGAACTACAATTCCTGAAATTCTGAGCTTTTTAGCATACTGGAAGTATATTTTAGTTCACAAAGAGTGGAAGTATTTCGATTTTCTATACATTTTGCCGAAAATCTCCATACAAATTTCAAGTCCTTTGCGCCAGCTCGTGCTTCAGCCAAATGACCTGAAACTTTCAGAAAGTCATTTTTTCACCTAAATGCACCAATCTGAAGGATGCCGCGTCGAAAAAAAATGTTGTAAAAATCATCCCATACAAATTTGGGCCAGTCTAGGGAACATCCTCTCCCCTTAAAATGTTGCCACTGGAAGAAGAGAGGGTTTTCAAAATATCATAGAAACATTTCTCGTATTCAAATACGTTTCCATGACAAATTCCGTTTCATTTATTGGATTGGGAGCTAAAAATTGTAAAAGAGCTCCATCCCCCTTTCAATCTCTCCACTTGAAGAAGGGTTGGAGCCAAGTATTCGTAGAATCATTCTTCGTACCTGAATACTTTACAAAGCCAAATTTTGCTCCATTTGCTCAAACAGTTCTAAAGTTTTTCACCCTGCCTATATCCCAACTTAAAGAAGAGAGGTGTCTGGAATAATCATAGAAAAATTACTCGTATTCCAATCAATGCTGCAAGTATTCTGAAAGCATGGATGAAATAGACTGTGAGTTTCTTTCAGAGTAGAAAGCTCATACTGAAATGGAAGGAATAGAAACGTCAGCAAATATAAAAGCTTCTGACCGGCTCAATGATCAAAGCTTTGTGAATATATCTATCAGTCAGTAGAAAGCTAACTCGTAAACCAGAACAAACTTGTTTCACTCGACTGCTACGAAAGCAAATTTCGCTTAGGCATTTCTGTCACTCGCTGTATTCGATCAGTAAATGCAGCTTCAGATTTCAATCAGTGTCAGTGAAAGTTGCTGATAATGTCAATAGTCATTTGTTTTTGCCATTTTTTAGCAAATTGTGAATTGGGATTCGAAAAAAACGCCTGGAAACTGCTAAGACTATTCGTTTATCCAGAGGGGAACAAGATAAATATAAATGTCTTGAGGATTGAATTTATAGTAATTGATAATAACAAAAATAAGAAAAATGTTGTAAAATATGACAACAATCTGAAAAATATGAAAAATGTTGTAAAAATATGACAAAGCTCTGACAAAAACTTTACAATGAAATAACACAAATCCGACAAAACTTTGTCATAAATTTGACATATGTGAAAATAAAATGAAAAAACTATGACAAAAATATGATAAATGTGGTGAAAACATGACATAATTTTTAAGACAATAGTATGTCAAAAATCAGAAAAATTTGAAAATAAAACGACAACAATCTGACAAATTTGACAATGGACAAAATTATGTCATGAATATAATAAAATACAGAAAAAAAAACTGACAAATATGCTTAGAATATGTCATAATAATGACAAAAATATAACAGCAAAAAAATTACAAAAATCCGAAAAAAAAAACTTTGTCAAAAATATGACATAAATCTAACAAATATAACAAAATTAATATAAAAAATTGACAATAAATGTGGTTTAAGAATGAAAACAATCTGTCAGATATTTCATTTGTAATATGTTTATCATTTTATCATTTTTTTCTACATACCCGGATTTTTGCAAATTTTTACTCTAATTTTTGTCATATTGAAATCGTTATTTTGTCATATTTTTCATTTTTTTGATAATTCCGTCATATTTTTCCAACTGTCACATTTTTGTCGTGTTTTGCTATTTTATTGTAAATTTTATGCCATATTTTTGTCATATTTTTTTAGTTTTATTGTCTTTGCATTGTCAAAATACCATCATAATTATATGAAATTTTTGTTATATTTTTCATACTTTTGTCATAATTTTGTCACTTTTTTGTTACCACATTTGTTACATTTTTGTCAGATTTTTAAAAAAATTGTCATATTTTTATCATTTTTTTCATATTTTTTTCATAGTTGTCATTTTTTTTTTTTTTTGACATAGTTGTGACGATTTTTTTTCTCATTTGATTGTTATATTTTTGTCATATTTGTCAGATTTTCGTTATTTTTTGTCATAATTTCACCACATTTGTCTTAATTTTGTCCTAGTTGTATCATAATTATGTTATGATAACCACTGAGAATGTTATGAATTTTATACGGTTGCGAAACTGTTTGCTCGTTCTACAAATAAGACATACACATACACGAAATACATTCATTACATGACAGTTCACACGAAGCCATGGTGTCGGGTATGTGGTAATTTGCATCGAAGATTGGCCGAACTTATAATCTGAAGAATGTAATTTAGCGCATTCGTTGGCGAAACTGCGGTGAATCCATGCACCCATGGTAGATTATCTACATACATACATACATACAGTTGTATCATAATTATTTTATCTTTGTCATATTTTGTCATAATTTTGTCATATTTTGACACTGAATTTTTCCAGCCATGAATCCAATACCTTCTCATGCCAAAACTGGTCCCATTAGCTTGAATAGTTCTCGAGTTATGTGTTATTGTAAGTTATCCCCCCTCCCCCTTCTTAGCTCCTTACTGGAAGGAAGTATCCAAAATACCTTCCCAAGCCAAATTTGGTTTAATTTGCTTTATCAGTTCTCGAGCCAGGCAAAAATTTGTCATTACTTTGATAGACCCCCTTCCCCTTCCAATGAGAGGGAGGGGCCGCAATCCATAATAAGAACCTTCTCAGGCCTCAAAAGCACCCACCTGCTAAGTTTCAATTAAATCGGTTCAGAAGTTTCCCAGCAAATAAATTGCAGCGCCACTAAATTCTATGCAAAATGCTTTGCCCCTGGATATTACATATTTAGATTCATTATAAAAAATTAAAAATGGATGTGTGTTATAAAAAGAAATGAATACTATGTAACTGTTTTTTGAATGGTTTTGCATTTGTGGATAGCTTTGACGAAAAAATATTTTTGAAGCGGCATTAGAAATAGTAGGGGAGAGTGAGTTATCTTGGGCCACTTTTTACTAGCTTCATAACTTCTTTACTTTATTATAAAAAATAAAATGAAAAAAACATACATTTTAAACGTAACACTTGGTAATAATATTTATTTTTTTAATAATTTTTTCCCAGAGTTCTGGTAGGTAATTTTTATGGATTTTGAAAATTTTTATGGATTTTGAAAAACAGTGTGGAATCTTGGGCCACCAAATCAAAACTTATCAAATAACATGCAAATTTCATGAATGGATCCTAAACTTAAATTTCATAATTCATTAAAAGCAATTTCAGGTTAGGAAATAAAAAAAAGAGTACAAAAACAGCAAAATATAGGTGGCCCAAAATCACCCACATTATGTGGCCTATCATTCCCCACAATCTATGACTTGTAAATTGATTGCGATTGAGTGACTATTGATATTTGATGAAAAATTCCTTTTTCATGTAAAGGAGCAAGACAAAACTTAGATATAAGCATATGAGTATATTTTTGTTATGAACTTTAGCTTTTCCACTGATGAAATTTGCGGGTGCTTGTTTTAATATCTTAAGTACATTTTTTGGGCTTTCTAAATATATATGTATTTTGTTTTATATGCATATGCTTTTTATATGATGCATACACAAGTTAACAATATATGGAAATATTTGCTGACGCAGAGAGACGAAAATGACAGTTGGATTGAGATTTTTATCCCAACACACATCTGAGATAATCATGGATCACGTTTCCCCATGGCCCACGATACTCCACTTTCCCCTAGCAGCACAGAATAAAATCTCATCAAAAAGGCCGAAATTAACTTTTTTTTATTATTTTTTCCGATATTATCTTGGAAATGTGTACAAGAATGATTTATTTCAACCATTAAAATAAAGTTTTAAAGAATCCTAAGAAGGTAGTTAAAAAAAACTAGTATAAAAAAATACTTTTATCTAAATCTTTGTACTGTGCAACATCACTCGTTGTAAAATGATTGTTAAAGTTTTGAATTGGAATGGTTTTACAACAAATTCCATGTCCTTGTTCAATTCCCAAGTAACACAGATTAAGGTAACTAGAATAAGAAAGTTTCATGATGGTTTTATTATTTTTGTGCACCTCGTTTATGACTGTGTTTTTTTTTATAAGTCATGAAAAATGCTTATTTTTGTATTTCGATCATTTGTTTTCAGGTTGTTTTGAATGCCTTAATAATAAACCTTTTTCTTAATATATTCTTTAAGTTGTTTTGAAAGAGTTATGAATGCAATTGTTATGTTTAAAGCAAACCAAGCTACGTATAAGCCATTACTAAACACCAAGGTAAAATATTTGGATTCAATTAACATTACATTGTGTTACACAATGATGTAACAAGATCTAAAGACATATTCTGAGGACTAGTTTATCTAGTCAGCTTTAATTAAAGATGACAATTGCGTAGAATTTAAAATATAAACATACTGCCGTAAAATGTCAGTTTATGAATTTTTGCTATGACGCATAGTCCTTTTTTTAATTCAAACCAAAACTAAAGCTAGAGACCTAAAAATATTGAAAAAATCAGTACAACCAATCAGTTCTACCAATCCAGTTCTATCCTAGTTAGCAGCAGCTGGTGATCAATAATTCCTCTTTTCTTTCCACACTCCAAATTGCGATCGGGACATGCCCGACTTAATTCACTGCAAAATTCACTTGATTTGCAATGCGTTTGAATCAATTGATTTCGCAGGATCCTCACCGGGAGTAACTATAAGAGAAAAGACACAGAACGCAGCCGAGGAGGATTAATTCGGAATAAATAAGCTGGCAAAAGCCATCAGCCTCATCGAGCAGCACCATCCTTTGAGGATATATGGCAGAAGAGAGCGAAAACGCTGCTGCATTTTAATCATATCTCGGATGAAGGTCAAAAAACGGATGGTGTTTCGGTTTCATTTTTATTCAGCAGAAGAAAAAAAAACCTCCGGAGAAATAACTCATGCCCCGGCCTAAGAGTTGGAGCTTCCTTAGAACCCCAATCCTGCTCTTTGGCCGGGTTAGAGGAAATGTGCCAAAACTTATTCCAGACTGACGGCGGCGCGGCGGTGCGGCTACCAGACTTTCAAATTGTCTACGCTGGTCGTCGGGTGTCGGAATCAGAAATTCTAATTGGTGGTCCTCCTGCTGAATCTGAATCGGGGGAAGATATGGTTCTTCTGCCGGAGAATTCTGCACCGAGATAATGAGGAAGGTACGTGCGGATGAAAGCAAAAACCGCTGACCGAGAACGTCTGCCCGAGTCTCTTGTCTTCTTGTTGTATCGTTTCGCTTTGTTTGGAATTCGTTCAACTATAGTTTTCTGATTTAGCAATTGGTTAGAATAATTCTTTGGCATTAAGACAGTTGTGCTGCTAAAAATTTAACACAAAAAAATGGAAGCATACTAGAATTTTCTACAATTGAATAAGCACGAACTAATTTACAATTTGACCATTTCTGATTCGTTTTTCGTTGTTTTGAGATCTTTATCACAAAGGTTTTTGATACTCATTGCTTATTTCAATCGTAATCGAGAAGACTTTGTCCGGTTTAATGGCAATAAATGGTGCCTTTTAATCCATTTTCTTTTTTTTCATAACAAAATATCAATAAAATAAATCAGGGTACAACCTTATTCACCGGGTTGTATCTTTGATCGAGTGAAAACTGGCATTCCATGTCTAAAAAATATCTTCTAAAGTCGATATGTTTTACCAGTTTATCAAAAATTGGTAACCAATAAAAAATAGTCCAAAAAACTATTTTATTTTTTTTTTCAAATATAACTTCTGACAGCATTGTTATATTGAAATGTTTTATTTATTTTTGGATTCGCCAAGAATATTAATAAAATGTATAAAAATGCTGGGTTACAACAATGAATGCAACAAATAAAGTTCAATAAAGTAACAAATTGGCAACAATTAATTAAATCTGTTTTATTAATAAACTTTTTCAATGATCGCAATAATATTTATAACATTAAGGTTAGTTTCAATAAAAAAAGACATTTAGTGCATAAATGTACGAACTTGACCAACTTGAATCTTAAAAAATTTTAAATGTTGAAAAAGCCACATTTTTTGAGATTTTCGACCTAGTCTTATTAACCTTGAGAAAAAAAATTTTTTCTGGAATTTTTAATCGTATTCTCAGTTCAAAAATTCTCTTATCGAAAATAATTTGAGGATATTTTTACTGTAAAAATTTGGGATAAAAAACAAGTAAGGGCAAATTGTTTTGCTTAGATCATAACCATGCATTTCGTAAAGTAACGATTTTGCCGCGTTTACAAAACCCGGTTCCCAGGGTTCAACCTGCAAAAAGTGATGGTGTCACTGATTTGTAAAAGAATAACTAGAAATGGATTAATAGCTCCAAATTTCATGAATTTATTTAACTTGGACATAAATTCCGAAGAAACAATTTAGGAATTCACTAAACAATATATAAACACCAAGTGATCAAGTGTAAATTTAGTCGCTTGTCCAATGGGCGAACACCGCAAGGCGCTTAGCTTACGAGAATCGACTCAATCGCCATAAATTCATTTAAAATATTGAAATATGCCGATTTGGTAAGAAATTAAAATGCATCGAAGCGGATTGGGCTTTGCTGGGAGCTTTGCAAAAAAATGGACGAAAAGAGCCTGAATAACCCCGATATCCCCTAAATAAATGCGATTTCTCCGAAACATCATTTTAACAAACGAGAATGCAACTGATGAGCAGGTGCATACATTTTTGAGTTAGGTGTAAAAATTCATTGTTGAGTCGAATGATAGAAGGATAGAAAGATGGTGAAAATGGGCGAGTAGAATTAATAAGAAGCAAAACATATATAATAATCTTATGAATTGCGCTAATAATTAAATATTCCATTACAAGCAGTATTAATTTCTGCAATATATTTATGTGTTTAAAATTTAATACCCTAATTCAAATTAAAATAACTGGTACATCATAATTCATAATTCCATCATAATATGCGCTACAGGTTGAAATTGATTTCGTTTCACTAAAAAAAATCATGTAAGAAGACGGCTAACCATCAATTATGTTAATGGAACTAGATTGGTACCGTAAAATGGAGTGAATCGGGTCAGATACGGATTATTTTCGTAATATTTCCAACAAATTATGTTAAGTGAACCTTAACAAAACACAGTTAAAGATAAAAAAAAGTAGTTCGGATTTGTTATTATCAATTTAAAACGTTTTTTTTTTTACACCGCAAGTAGGGGCAGTGGTTTCTTAACGAACGTTCATTTCTGCTGCTTTCCATTGCTTTTGACAATATTAAACGTAGAGCAGTTCGTTGTTTTTCGCTTCGCAGATATTTTTTATTTGTTCCTTTTCCCTGCAATTACCTCTACGTTTGTATAATAAAAGATATGTTAATTACACATTATCGTAACAATGTCCTATGTTTTATTGTTTTAATTCCAGCGAAAGGTGAAAACGAATCTTCTAGGTTGAACTTAAAAAATTGTTTTGTTTGTTTTACATTACCCAGCTAACATGAAATCGTAATAGAAATGATAATCCAAATCGAATATTATGACATTTTCAATAATCATCGTAAACAAGTTGGTATTGAGTGATTTTCTATCATTTATTTACGACAAGCTTTGCCCAAAAAAAGTTTAATCGGATAGCAGTTTAGTCAATTCGTTAATATGTCTCCAAATAGTTGAGAATCTGCTAATTCGACATTTACGATTTGAGTTTTATTTACGAAAAATGGGCGATCCTTCCTTCTTTCTTCCTTTGACCGGTTCGTGAACAGAAAATCTTAGATATAGAGCTATAGCACGAATCATATCAACTAATGAGTTCGCATTGTGGTAAGATATCGGACAGCCAACTCGGAGGACTAGTTCTATTCTCGGTCGGGGAGTTTTTTTCGTTTTATGTGTTATCAAACAACACTTCTCATGGTATGCACGCTCCTTTATTTTAACTCGAAATTAAGTATGACCAAGGTTCAAAACATAGTTCGATTCTATGACCTTAAAGTTAAACACCCTTTTTCCTCCTTGCGACGGTTCAAAACGGAGTTCGAACTGCGATCTCAAAATTGATCCCTTTTTCTCCTTCGGTGAGGGAACAAACCTGAGTTCGACCTTATGGACTGAACTCTCTTTGTTGAACTGAAAACACTTAGCGAGTTTACTTCGAGCCGGAAAAGCAACCAACGAACGCGACGCAAAATTTTGTCGTTCCGGAACAATAACCGGCAGACTTTCATAACGAAACGTCCACCGTATCAGCGTAAAATTCTGTCCATCATTGTCTTCATATGGTGAGCAGCTTGGAGTGTCCGGAAACTTCCGGATGTTGAATCAAAGCAATCGAAAGATTCCTTTTAATTCAACCACGGTAAATGAAAGGACATATACCAGTATTTCGATAGCAACTTACCACCTTCTTCAGTGAACGTTTTCGAAATCGAAAACGTTCACTGAAGAATGGAGTAAGTTGCTATCGAAATACTGGTATATGATCCTTTCATTTACCTTGGTTGAATTAAAAGGAATCTTTCGATTGCTTTGATTCAGTTGAATCATTCAACCAAGTTGGCTCATACCATAACAGAGTTCCAGATGTTATTTACTTCCCGTGGTAAGTAACATCCGGAAGCTTTCTTTGACCAGGAGTGTCAAAGCTTTCCACCGCTCTGTAATTGCAATGCAGTGAACCGGAACAGCAACATCCGGGTACAAAAAATCCTTTAATCCTCCGAAAATAAACAATCCTCGAATAAAAAAGATTAGTTTGAGTTCGGCTGCCGAACTTAGGATTGAGTAGGGGAAAGGTTTCCTAAATGGGCCTATCGGGTTAAATGACCCTACGGCTGTTTGATGAAATGGCTGACTAGACAGCTTATCTGACCAATGCATTTTGAGGGTGATACGCTTAGAACATAAGGCAAGAAAGAATTCTATAAATTTATAAACTCAAAAGAATTTAAAAAACCATACAAGGTTTTGATACATTTTTATGTAATATTTCGACTTTTAAAAATTATACGTAAAGAAGCTTAAAACAAAAACTAGGTGGTTTTTGTTTCTTACACAAATGAACTTTAGAAATTAAACATATTTCAGCTTTTGTGAGGTTTAATAATGATCATATAGTGGAACAATAGAGTGATTTTGTATGCCCCCATCATATTTTTAAAATGCCTCCATCCTAAAATAACAGGTTGAATAGAATAAATAAATGATTTTAATGATTGAACCTTCAAATCTAAGCTCTGAATAACATCTTAAGAGAGAATTGAAGATCTAAAATAAGATTTGATAAAGTTTTTCTCATGGATGAACTGCCTCCATAGTATGGCAACCCTAACTTTTGTTTTATTCCATAAAATTATAATATACATAGATTTTCATAAAACTTCAGCTGTGTCGTTCAGAAATTATTACTTTCAAGCAGTTTCAATGAAATTATACGGAAATATTGCCCAAAAAACAGAAAGGCGCATTTAGCCCGCACGATTTGAGGTTCGGCATTTTAGACAACACTTACAATAAAATCGTTTTCTTGGAAACAGAAGATAATTTTAACATAAAAATTACTCCAATGCATAGAAAACAGATGCCTGCACACGTGTATATAGTTTTTGTACACATATTCGATGTGATATTTGATTAAATCAGTGTTCTGCTTAATAGGCGCATATAGCCCGCTTCTCCCCTATGCCTATCAGAACTTAGTTTTGCGATTGCCCAGTCGAACTCAAAGTTGAGGGCTGCCACTGAAGTGCTGTTTTGAACCAAAACTACTTAATTTTTAGTTTAAAAAAGGAGCGTGTGTAATTTCGCGACTTTTTTATGCTTCAAATATTTATTTTAATGTTTTGGCAAATTTCCATATTACATTCTGTATTTTGTTATCTGTTGCCTGAAATGCATTTGATTATCTACTTTCAATTATTTGATCATCTTTACAATTTAAATTTTACAATATTTTTCAAAATGTGAATGCTTAACCCAAGTAACACCGATAGTTTTATTAGATCCCTCAATCCCCTTATAAAACCAAAACTTAATCTAGTAGCCTGCTATAAATCTTTAAATGTTACTTGGGAAGTTTTGTAAAAAGAATATCAGAACATTAAAAATATTCATCGAACTCTGAGTCACGGTAACTTAAAATCATAGGCTTATGAAATCTATTTTTAACAAAATGGCATTGAAAACTCTCAATTTTTGTAAATAATTATAGCAATTTTATATTTCATCCTAAAGATCAATTTTAAAATCCAAACACACGATTTCAGAGACTTTAAATAAATTTGGAAACTTAATTTTTTTTCTTGATTTATTGATTTCTACTGGTTGGCTATTGAATTCCTAAATCTTTATTATTTTTTCGAATTGATGATTTTCGCAGTGAAAAATTAATTCATTTAATTTTATTCTGAATTTTGTTTCATTCTCACATAAATATTCCAAATCTGGCTTAAGGAATATGCAATTAATTCTTTTAATTATTTCGATACGTTAATTGGATTTTCATCGTGATGTTGAATAATGAACTTATTTTATTCATTCTTTTTTTCTTAGCACTGATTTGATTTTATACTCTTTTTTTTTGGATCTTGGTTCATATTTTTCTAGAGACTAAATCTTTTATTTTTCAAGCTTTTTATATTTGAAGATATCATTGAATCAAAACCTGGTTTTGAATTCTGATACTTAGTGTTATCCAACAACACTTTCCATGGTATGTAATTTTGCGATTTTTTTATGCTTCAAATATTTGTTTTAATTTTTTGGCAGATTTCCTCATTACATTCTGTTTTTTGTTATCAATTGCCTGAAATGCATTTGATTATCTACTTTCAATTATTTGATCATCTTTTCAATTTTCATTTTATAATATTTTTCAAAATGTGAATGCTGGATCAAATTATGAATTTTAGTTCTACCAAGATAACCTTTTTTGTATTCTAAATTCCGTTTTGTTTTTAAGCATCTCAGCATAAAAGGATGATGAGGAGTTTTTCTTAAGTCTTTTTTATTCCAATTGTTTCTTCTCAATGATTAAATGTTCAATGAATCACAAAATTGATATAATATTTTCTCAAACTAACTGAATAAATGACTGATATTTTAGTAAAAATCGTTGAATCAATTTAAGGTTGCCTTATACCAATAAGGTACGAAAAAGACGTCCTCATGGTGTTACCGTAAATTACCGTTACCGTAAATATGAAATGGAATATTTCATTATTATCTGTTTAGTTGTTTACAGTTTGTCAAAACTCATACAGTCATATCGTCCAGTTATGGTCCATGAGTATTATGACATTCTATAATATAACCGTAAAACTTATCCGGGCCGGGCAAATCCGGGTTATTTTATCAAAATCCTGACAATATCCGGGCATTTCATTTCAAAACATCGTATTTCAAGCTTCCAGAAACCGATCATGATTATTTTTTTAGAGTATTTTGTTTGATTTTGCAAATAAAGTGAATAAATCCAGGCTTATAGGGTAGATCAGCTTATAAAATATTAAAGTTACCTTCCTCCTTTCCAGCTCATTGCGTTGGTTTTTTACCATTAGAAGGAAGATTAACAATCACATCCAAGTATCTATTTTAGTGATGCCACGTGAAGAGTACATTGGCAACAAAAATGGGCGCCAAAACATCCATTATAAAGATGGATGAGCAATGAGCAACAGTAAGCCTTGATTGCTTTTGGCGCTTCCCTACTCTGGGTGATATGAATGAAAAACAAAAATGGAAATTGGACGCCATGACATTTATTTGATATCAATAAAAACTAAAAATTAATTATCAAATTCCACAAAATCATTTTACAAAATATCGTTGATTTTCTTGGAGCGAAGACAAACACAACAAAAAAAAATCGCTAGCGAATTGGATGAATCCTGCAAGAGTTATTTGTGTTCGCAAATATTTATGCCTCCATTTTTATACATATACTAGCTGATTTTACCCGGCCTTGCTCGGGTTCATCAAAATATAAATCAAAATGAGTCGTTTGACTTTTTGAAATTTTGAAAGCTTTATATTCATTATTGTAAGTTGTATTTTTTTTAAGTTTTGATTGAGATTATCTACTGTGTTTATCGATTTCATATTATTGAAAAACTTATAGTTATGAGGTTTTCTTTAGAAGAAATTTTAAATAATTTCCCTTGTATGCTATTAACTCTATCACGAAAAACATTATTTATCCACCATTTTTAGGACACATCAAAAGATATGACAATATATTTTTTTATTTTTTTATGAGAAAACTGTTTTTATCTTTCCTATACCCCATTTAATGAAAATCCCGCTTTTCAACATGGATGATCTCCCTGTTAAGTGGTATATTTGAGTTTAATTTACTTAGAAACTTCTATAAAAATAAACTTCCGAACCTCGATGAAGGCTCACTTTGCATGTTTCCAATTGTATGTGGGTTTTTTTCGCTATTTTATTTCACACTGTTTTATGATAAGTTTTTCTTGAATGTTGAAATTCCTACAAATAGTTTTTTAAGTAATCGAAACAAATCATCTCGGAACCAATATCGCCCATTTTATAATATTATGATAAAGGTTGTATTTGAGTTCTATTTAAATTTTTCTTTTTTTGGACACAATTAGGCCGCAGCAAATTTCAAATCCTTCTTTTGTCACTCGGAGTTGGAACATCGCGAAGGGGTGGGAGTGGGGGGGGGGGGGGGGTCATAATAAAACATAATGCCAAAAACAAATAAATTGGAATAAATTGCACGGAAGCTTGTATCGAACAAAATTTTATAATTTCTCATTGCACAAAACCTATGAATCAAGAATTAAAAAGGTGAAATAACTCCAGTCAGTCTTTCCATTCTTTTTTGGTGTTGTAATCTTTAGGATATTTGTTTTTTTTTTAACTAACTTAAAATACTTCAAACTTTATTTCTTTTCCCTTCGGGTTATTTTGGAAATTTCGAGGGGGGGGGGGGGGTAGAGGGAAAGGAGAAATTGATTTTTATTCCAGCTGTATCACATTAATTATTGTGAACAGTGATCAATGTAAAGATTATTAGTATTGGATGGTAGAATTGAACACATTGATGACGAATAATAACTCAAATGTTATAGATTGGCCAATGAATTTGAATTGTAAAAAACTAAAAACCCTCTGATTTAGTTACTAATAAATTTTCTAATCCCCCGATTGATTTCCCCGATGGTTATCAATGCGTTGAAATCGCAGCCTTATAACTCTAAATCTGAAAACGTAACTTTACTTTTTCTATGGAAACTCCAGGAATATCAAAATGGTTGGTTCTAAAAAGCTATAATTTATGAAAATCGTTTGATTAGTTTTCAGAACTCAGTCCAAATAGTTATTCAGCTAAAAAAGTAAATTCACTGTTTACTATATATGATTGAAGACTCTTAAAGCCGACCCCAAGGGCGGTATGGAACACTTTGAATAGTTCTACAATTCTAGTCAAAATATTACTAACAGGCTAGTTGTATTTTTCAATCCAAAATGTTGGCTAATTATTGCATCCGAATATCTCGTACCAGTACCACGTGATTTGAACAGAAGAAAGAATAAAAACACCCGCCAAAATTTCCCCATTCAAATATTTAATGCTTAGCAAGCTTTGATTTGCTTTCAGTACACGTGAACTCTGGATGGTCGTTTCTAATGCCCGGCCCATGGTGATGGTGAAAATAACCCCGCCAAAGGAAAAAAAAATCGGATGACAAAATGGGTGCCATGACTTTTGATTCGTGTCAATAAAACCGAAAGTTGTATGGGAGGGTCCCTTTTCTTAAGTGGGAGGGGCTCAGAACTATTACTAAAACCTTACCCTGGTTCAACTACATCACTGTACCAAATTTCAAGCTGATCGGTTAAGCGGTGTGGATTTGTATAAGGTGCATACAAACAAACAAACATATATAGTCCAACTCATCTTTATATATTAGATAAGATTTTCAACATCATTATACAGACCCCGTTCGTTTTTGGAAACATTCGATTTTGGCAACATTCAATTTTGGCAACATTCGATTTTGGCAACATCCGATTTTTGCCCATGTGCCAAAATCGAACGGTTTTTAGAAGCGACATTACCTTTTAGTTTTCTCTATAACAGGACCAATATATTTTGGAAAAACACCAAAAATACGTTTTTTCGTTCAAAAATGGTGATAGAATACAACAACAAAAACGAAGTTTTTTAAAAAAATTGATAAAGTACTCAACAATTACAAAAAGATGAAATATTTAAAACAAATCAAAAACAAATACAAACAAAAGACTCAAAATGACAAAATCAAATTTAAAATTATGAAGAATGACAAAAACCACAAAAATGATAAAAAAAAACAAAGATTATAAACAATACATAAATAGTGCAAAATGCATAAAAAAACATGAGAAAAAAAACTATAAAATTGTAAAAATGGTCGGAAATTGACTTAAAATAATGTTAATGAAAATAAATTTAGTTATTTTGTAAGAATAGGAGACAAAATTTCAGAAAAAAAACCATTCGATTTTGGCAACATTTGATTTTGGCAACACAAAATGTTCCGGCATGTTGCCATAAACGAACGGGGTCTGTATATCAAACCCATGAACTAAAAGTTTTAACTCAAGTTCAACACAAAAGAAGAGATTAATTTAAAGTTTCTTAAAAAAAAAATGCTGTTCTAATGTAACCCCAAATTTGTTTTCCATTGGTTTGTGTCTAAAATTAGGCTTCCGTATTAATTTAAATTCATAAGTTCTCAATTTCTACCAAAATACATTTCATTTTATTTACAAATGATTTTACTAAGACATATCACTCAAAAAGTTTTTATGTGCCTGGGGTACGGGTGCATTTCACTTCTTTTTTATCTTCACCCTGAAAAGAAAGGGGAAATCTATAAATGGTACTGAACTGGTGTGCTTCATTAATCCTACAACTAAAATTCCTATAAAAAGTATGATTTTTCGAAAATATACAACAAATCTCATTAAAAATGAGGCCCTTGGAGCCAAAGGGGTATAAGCGCATAGCAACTTATTTCAAAAATACACGCTTTTAAATTATTGTGTTTGGTCATTTTCCATATATTTTTCGAGAATTGGTTTTTTATTTGAAACAAGCTGATCCCATACGAACTCCGTTTCGCTTTCAACTTGGAATATGTCATAAACAGTTTGTATGAATATGCAATTGTTTTATGAAAGTTTAATGGCATTGCGGTGAACTTGATACTACGAAAATTATTGATAGAAGAATTAAAGATTGAAATTAAATGACGAATAGACAAAGCAGATGCTTAATAGAAGAAAATTGAAAGATATTGAAAATGAGCCAAGAGCATATTTTATGGAAAGCTTCAAAGGTGCGTTCTAGACCCTTTGTCCCACATCAATTGAATGGCTGAGAGAAGTAATAGCGAGAGGCGCAATTACGTTCACCCATACATCCAACCCGATGGATTGGTAAAGCACGTGCTTCCCAATCGGACAAAAAGTCTAGACCGCATGGCTCTGGTGAAGCTTCCCTTTTGCTGAACCAGTTCAAGCGATGTGTTATTGGTTGTTTCGGATTCCGTTTTTATCGGCAGCGCTACTTATTGTTTTCACGCACGTGCTTTACCAATCCATCGGGTTGGATGTATGGGTGAACGTAATTGCGCCTCTCGCTATTACTTCTCTCAGCCATTCAATTGATGTGGGACAAAGGGTCTAGAACGCACCTTTGAAGCTTTCCATAAAATATGCTCTTGGCTCATTTTCAACATCTTTCAATTTTCTTCTATTAAGCATCTGCTTTGTCTTTCCGTCATTTAATTTCAATCTTTAATTCTTCTATCAAGAATTTTCGTAGTATCAAGTTCACCGCAATGCCATTAAACTTTCATAAAATAATAATCAACGGTGACTATTCGTTAAAAAGAATATGCAATTGCCAAGCATTTTCCAGATGCACTTCCGAATTCATTGTTTAGTAATAATTGCGAAAATATTGGACGATCACTTTTTCTGTCGTCTGCTACTAAATTTGAAATCAGGAATCAATTGAACGTGTCTAAAACTCCCGTGTATAAATTTCGACTCGATCGTTGCATAACAACGCAATTATTGCCGAAAAGTTAAACCCCTTTAGGTGACCTCTTATAAAATCATTGATATCTGAAATCAATTGCACTTCCCTCAAAATTCTCGTGTACAAATTTTCATAGCAATCCATTGCATTATAACGTTAATATAGCTAAAAACAATGAAAAAATAATTAATATGGACGACCCCTTTCGTCGATCCCTGGCAAAACATTTGACATCTGAAATCAATTGCCCGTCCCTGAAAACTACCGTGTGCAAATTTTCATCCCAAACCGATGTATAAAAGTGACGATGTTGCAAAAATACTGAAAGGTTAATATGGACGACCCCTTTTGCCGGCCCCTTTAACTAAATTTGATACCTCAAATCGATTGCACGTCACTCAAAACTATCGTGTATCAATTTTCATTTGAATGCTATGTAGAAAAACGTCAAAATCTCAAAAACAGCGAACAGTTAATATGGGCGACACCTTTGGCTGACACCTTACACCCAATTTGACACCTGAAATCATATGCTCGTCTTCCAAAACACTCATGTGCAAATTTTCATTACAATCCGACGGAAAGTAACGTCAATATCGCGAAAACAATATTTGTCTTCTATGGACGACCCGCTTCAGAAGGGGTCATCCGAAAATCTAAAAACATTTTTCATCTTTCCTGGTCCTAATGAGCATCCATGCCTAATTTCAGCTTTCTAGCCCTTAAGACGGCTGAGTCTATAGAGGACAAACAAACAAACATACAGAAATTGCTTTTTATATATATAGATATAGATTTAAAAGAATTTAAAAAAAAATTCTAAAAGTACGAAAAAATTACCAAATATAGTTTGAAATAAGATAAATTATTTGGCATTATTAACTCAAAATCGATCATTTTGTCACTTATACCACTTTGGCTCTGAGGTTCTCAAATGTTATCTTCAATCAATCGTTATCATAAAAAAGTATTCCAGCTTTTTAACGATCAACAATGTTAAGTTTCTTTTATGAATTTTTCAAACACTTTTACCCCTTGTCAGCTCTATCAGCAGAACAATAGCTGGATTTTTTTTTGTTGTTCACTTTCTTGTAGTTTATTTGCGTAAAGCTGATCAAAAGTGTTAGAAATGTTCAACACTTATTGGTTTTGAATTATGTCCCAATTAAAAATTTGCACTTTTGTTGTTTTGTTGGTATTGAAACAAAGTTTTGGTAATGTACTCAAATGGAACATTGTAGTCAAAAGTCTTCTATTTTTGGACCCATTACAAGTTTTCCGGGATTTCCATTGACTTTAATTTATTTTAGGAAAAATAGGTAGTATGGTTCATTATCTTCACAGTAAGAGTAATTTCTCTTTAAAATTTGGCTTCGACTGTTAAAAAACGTGATTTTTCAAAACGCGCCCTACTAAGGGCTGTCCCAACGGCAGATGCAAAACACGGTTTTCGACTACGACTGTCCGTCCGGCACCGGTGGCGTAAATTGCTGTTTTAGCACAGTTATCGATTTCAAAATTCCCAACAGTTATACGCCTTTGTTCCAAATTCATGCAAATTTGGAACAGGATTTCAAAATATACGACAGACCCGACAGACCGATTTAGTTCACGGTGAGAAAATTTTAGCCAACAATAATTTCTTTCACACATGTTTGAGTAACATTGGGTGTGATAATAGTATCTCTTATTTGAATGTTTTTTTCGCTTCAACCAGCCTATACGTAACATAAATTGAGAATAGATGTTAATAAAACCCATATCAAGTATAAATAATAGATGTCACATTATTCTCGATTTATTATAATTAAATAAAAAGCTTTTCATTTGGGCTCGACAAATTAGTGAATCCAGTCAGCGTTCTAAAATTTAAAAAAAATAAACGAAAAGAAAATTTTCATACTTTTTTTAAGTAGTCAAAATTTCTAGCGGTCTTCGGCAAAGTTAATCATTAAGTTGATCTTTATTTTCAAAATATCGACAATGTTTTATAGTTTTCCCAAACAAGTGAACATTTTGTATAATGATTCTTCACCTATTTTCAAAAGGTATCTCGATGACAAGAGCTGGTAGAAAAAAAAACAAAATGAATATTTGAAACCAGTACCCCAAAATTAGTCAAAAAAAGTATATTCTTTGCACCTCGGAAGAATTTTGTTGTTTTATGATTTAATATTTATTTGTTAATTTTAAACACATATTTATTTATATTATACTTTTGCTATTATTTTACTGGTTGAATTAGCAAATCGCCGCGATAAGTTGTATGTTTTTATTATCGACTTTTTTCGGCGAATAAATAACTGAATACAATACCAGTAAAAAAATTATTTTACTGGTTTTGTTTTCAAACAACATTAAAATGCTTAATATTCAAGCTAACTGAGCTAATAAATTGCAAATAATTGACCTTTTTTCCACGTTGTGTAGTCATTTTTGCTTTTAAATAAATGAAATCCTGGTAGAATAGTTGAAATCATTGTTCTGTTAAAAAGAATTTTCGTAGAGTTAATTTTAAGACAATTAACCGTGAAACTCAAAACTTATGCAATTTTTCTAATAAAATGGGTTTTTTTCTTCTCAATTATTGAGTGTCTGCAATGAAAGTGTTTCCGTTTTAAATTTGCTCTTAAACCGGTGGGGAGTGGGTGTTTTAGCCGATTCTAAAATTTCAAATTTTGCTAAAACTGGTATACTTAAAACCAATATTTACGCCTGAACCGTTGCAGGTGCTCTAATAATTGCGCTGTCTGATTTACCACTCATGAGGAGGTACATTTTAAAAAAACGTTGAAAATTTTATCAGATAGACTTCTTATAGCAAAAGGCGGTATGGTTGGATTCAGGAAGAATAAAAGTTCAATGTGTGCGTAAGAGTATCTTTATCCTATGCTAGCAAAATGAATTATTTACAATTTTCGGCATTTATCGAAGAACGGAAGAGTCCCAAGTAATTAAAGAAACATGACATGACATGACATGAAAAAATGCAACCGCATACCAAATTCGGTGCATTTCAATTGAAGATATCGAGATCTTCCAAAAAATTGTGTTGGCCACCTCATTTCATCTTATTTGTTCATTGATATCATGGAGGGTTCTCAAACAACCATAGAGTTTTTTTCCGCATCCAAATATGCTTCCATGCCAAATTTAGTTCCAATTGCTCGATTATTTCTCCAGTCATGCAAAAAATTGTATGAGAGCCTTCAAACCATCTTGGAAACATTTCGTTCACCCAAATATCCCCGAATTCTAAATTGAATTCCTTCCGCTTGATACTTGAGCTAGATGGACTACCAAAAGAAGACATTCAAAACGAAAACAAGGACTCGAAGGATTTAGATTCAAGCTTGCATCCGGTTTTCACCTTTCTTTTTCAACCAAGAAGAGAAAAAACTTTATCAAAAATAACGCTAAATAAAACAAAATTCCCACGCCCACCGATACAAACTGAATTATGATACCTTGTAGTAGATCCAAACAAGAAAAAAAATATACTCCAGCCTCACCTCATCATCATCGCCATCGCATTTGAATCACAGCTTGTAGCGAGGTACAAGACCAGCGAGCGTGCATTAACACCTCCAGCTTACAAGCTAGCAATCTAGCGAGCAAAAAGTGAAAGGGGTTTACAGCTTATCCGGGAGGACCTTTCATTCAAGTCTTCCTGTTTGCAATGCAAATCGCCTGCCGCTCTGTCTTTTCTTGCTCAGCATATTGCCTTGGCCAAGTTCGTAGCACTATCATCAACACGCGGCAGCAAGTCCTACGTACTCTACAGAAAAATTAATCTGCGAGTGCTGCCGCTATCATCGTCATCATTCGGTGAAAGAGAATGTACCTAAAGTGGTGAGACCTTAAAAAAGCGCGTGTGAAAGGCCTCGCCATCGCATCTCGCATTCATTCAAGGCTTGCGACTTCACAACTTTGGCGCTCGTCGAGGAAATCTGACGAGAAATACGGAAAGGATATCGTGGAAGGGCGAAGGGGAAGTACTCTCACTTTTATTTTACGAGACTGCAAATTTCTAGTTTCCTTAAGCAGTGATGCCATCCGGAGGAAAATTCTATACATAAAAAAAAAACTTCACATCGAAAGCTGTCGACCGGCCAAGAACCAGCTTCAAGCTTCTCGACTCGAACAAGAGAAAGGAAACCAAACAAGGACAGCAACTAGCATGAATGCAGGAAACCAGTGAATGCCAAAATGAAACGAAAACAACCGCCAAGAACGGATAGCGAAAATACCTTGGCTTGCGAAGCAAGCAAGCAACCATCTGTTGAATAAGTAAGCAAGCAGCCGAACGATGGATGACGAACGATCGAGATTCGAGAAGCCAGAGCAGAATATTGTGCACTGCCTCCTTTATAATAATGTTCTGTTCTGAAACTCGGCTTCGGCTTGCCTTCGGGTCGCCACGTTCGGAATTCCACCCATGCATTCATGCAGCAGCAGCGGGCGAGAGAGCGCAATTTTTGCTTTTACTTTTATTTCCAATTTTCCGTCCGTAGTGCTTCGGCTGACTAACTGACAGCCATCTCGTTCGCTCCGATGCTGTCGAAAGCACACGATGCGAACCTTCAATTGATGTGGGAGCAGAACTCAGCTCGCTACATCGGAGCTCTCAACACAATTCACTCTCGCTTTTCAAATTCATTCGGGTCCATACGGGCGTAATCTGAGGAAATGTTCTGTTTACTCTGTACATAAGATTCGGAGAGATGTATGAATGATGTTGAGCTATGTTCATGCTCGGTGTGTTCATCGCTGAGTGGTAGTGGGTGGGAGATTCACTACATGTGATCTGCATTTACTTTGTGTTGTGCATAATGGAATCGGCAGATTGTCTATTAATTATTTTCCTTCCAAACAAATATGAAGAAAATTAAATTATATTAATCAAAATCTACCAGGTATATCATAGAAATTCTTTTTCATTATTAGATACAGTTTGATTTTATTTAGAATCTGAGATTCTACTTTTCCAATACCGCCTATGAAAAATAAATTAATAAAAAAATAATTATATTTAAATTTGATACATCTTTTGAAAAACGAATAATACAGGATTTTGAGAACTTCGTGCTCAAAAAAATTATAACCATGTCACTTTCAGCTTCAATTCATTTGAGATCATCTAAGTCTGTTTATGCTTCTCTTCTGTTTGTATGACGTAAACTATTCTGCTGTTTCTGTCATTTTAAACGTATAGCACAAACCACTTGTTTTCCCAAGTTTGAAGGATGTTTTTGAAGATAATTTCCTGAATGTGCATTTGGCAATACTGTATCAACATGAGAACTCTGAGGGAACTACCTTACTGTTAATTGACCTTCTCTCTGAAGATAGGGTCAAGAGTTTGAGAGTATTGGAAGATATTTTGAGCCGGAGACAGTCCTTATCTAGACGTGGAGGATAATCACCATATAACAATTGGTGGAAAAGGTTTTAAAAAGAAAGTCCTCCAAACTTCTTCTGATATCAAGCTTAAATCGCGATCCTGTTTTTCTGGAGACAAAATTGAAGCTATTCTAGTCAGTGCACTTTTTATAAGATGAGAAGTAACACAAGAACTATGAAAGGGAGGGTAGGATGATCAACGAAGGCTAAACTTGGATGAGCTGATGCTGCAGAGCTGCCAGAAATTTTTCATGTCTTTAGCACCAGGAACGCTTATTCATAAATAAAATATCTCCACCTGCGTAAAAAGTGGCTTAGCGTCAGTAGTTCAGCTAATTTCAAGTTAGTCAGGAAGGTTGTAACATTCCGTTTTTACATTCTACGATCTTGGTACTGCAGTTCAAGCGTGCACGGAGAAAAAAGTATTTCCAACAATAATCCCCTTTATTCAATCAAATATCTGATTGCTTCTCGACCAATTTTAATTATCAAAATTTCAACAACGGGGCCCGGACAGGGCCCGAAGGCCGATAGGCCGAGAGATGTTAGGCTGAAGGTCGATAGGCCGAATGGGTTAAAAGGCCGAAGGACGTTTTGCTGAATATGACAATAGGCCGAATGGGACATTAGGCCGAAGGTTATTTGGCCGAATATTATAAGGCCGAATGGTCATCAGGCCGAATGGTCGTAATAATAATAAAAATATATTACATGATTCCTTTGATTCTTTATGTAAAAACAACCGGAATAAAAATGATAGTTACTTCCTGAGATTTCTTCAGCTCAATGTTAGAGGCCTAAATGATCCAAACAAACTGGATGCTATCAAAATGTACATAGAGCTATTCCCTACATCAGTTGATGTATTGGTGCTGGGGGAAATATGGTTGAAAGAAGAAAGAAAACACTTAGTAACTGTTAATGGATATCGCAATTTCCTATCTTGTCGTCTAGATTCAAGCAGTGGAGGGCTCACTGTTCTCGTAAAAGAGACTCTCGTTGTCTCCGAGATTGAAAATTTGCATGTTGATGGCTTCCACTACATACATTTGCGTCATGAGCCAGGTGGCTCACCAATTGACATCCATGCAGTCTACCGACCCCCTTCTCAAAACATAGAGTTTTTCTTCGACAAACTTGACTCAGTACTCGCAACCTTGAAGCTGAACTCCCAGTTTTTGATGTTAGGCGACGTCAACATTCCAATAAACAAAAAGGGCTGCCCGGTAGTCGATAGTTACGAGACCTTTTAAGTTGTTACTGATGTAAAGTTTCCAACACATTTATAACCCGTCCAGCAAGCAGCAACATTCTCGACCACGTTGTCTGCCCAGATTCGATGATTGAACAAGCATTAAACGAAACAGTTTCACTCGATATAAGTGACCATAGCCTGGTGATGACTACAATTAACTTAAAAAAGAAAATAGTTAACCGAAAACTAGAAAAAATCATAGTAAATCATGATCAGATTAATGAAGCTTTCCGGGCAGAGTTCAATAATCTACAAGCGAATAGTCCGGCTGAAAAGCTTGAGAAACTGAGCACAATTTACAGTCAACTGAAAAAAGATACTCAAAAACAATATTTGTTGAAGCCAAAATCAAGGGCTATTGTCCGTGGATGTCGCTCGACGTGTGGAAGCTGATGCGAAGCGAAGATGAAGCTCTTTTGCGTTGTAAAAAACACCCTGCCAATGAAGAATTTAAAGACACTTTGTTTCAAGTATCTAAAAATCTCAATCGAGCTAAGGCTGAGGCAAAAAAAACTACTACCCCAGCCTTTTTCAAAAATCTAATCAGAGAGAAATGTGGAAAAACTTGAACAACCTGAAAGGAGTGAACGAATCGAAAAAAGAAACGATAAAGCTAGAGCTAAATGGAAAAGTAACGGAGGAAGGAAAAACGGTGGCCAACGCGTTCAATCACTATTTCTGTAACATAGGAATTCAACTCGCTGCCACAATCCCAAGAAATGTCCACAGAAATGATCATCGATATGTCGGAAACAGCAATAGTATTTATCTTCGACCGGCAACAGAGCAAGAAGTTATCCTTAGAATAAGCAAACTCGACAACTCAAAAAGTCCGGGACCGGATGATATTCCAGCTCATTTTGTCAAAGCGAATCATACCATTTTGGCACCCTTGATCAGAGACGTTTTCAACGATTGCATACAAAACGGTGAATTCCCAGAATTTCTGAAAATAGCACGAGTTTTACCTATCTATAAAACAGGAAAAAAAGACTGATTGCAGCAACTATCGCCCGATTTCTATACTATCGGTGTTCAGTAAGATCTTGGAGCAGCTAATAGCTGATCGTGTCTCGCAATTGCTGAAGCATCACAATATCGAGTATCGAGGATCGAGTACTCTGACAGCAGCCTCTGAGCTAGTGGATGCAATCCACAATGCCCTTGATAACAGAAAATTCATGGGAGTTTTGTTCTTAGACTTGAAGAAGGCTTTTGAAACGATCGACCAGACTATTCTTCTCCGCAAACTAGAATCTTGTGGAATCAGAGGTAGCGCGAATTCCCTTTTTGGGAGTTATTTAACCAACCGGAAACAATACGTCCAAATTAACCAGTCAACTAGTGATTTATGTAACTCAACTGTTGGAGTTCCTCAAGGCAGTAACCTAGGGCCTCTTTTGTTCATCCTCTATGTAAACGATCTGCAAAAGTTACATTTACATGGTAAACCCAGACTGTTTGCTGACGATACTTCACTGTCCTACGAGCACACCGATGTTGGAACGATAATTTCGCAGATGTCGACTGATTTAGAAAAACTTCAGGAATATTTTGAAGCAAACCTCCTCTCGCTCAACCTGGACAAGACAAAATATGTCATATTTAGATCCACGAATCGACCTTCTGAGAGCCACAATCAGCTGAAAGTTGGAACCACAATTATTGAACAAGTTAAAACTTTCAAATACCTAGGCCTAAAGTTCGACGAGCAGATTAGATGGAACGCGCATACAGATGGCCTCAGAAATGAACTAAGTGCCATACACAGCATCATATGGAAGATTTCGAGATTCGTTCCTTCTAAACAACTAACTTGTGTGTATCACAGTGATTGAAATCCTCACCAATTTTCTCATCAGAGGCATTCAAAATACACACTTTGAGGCCTCGCATAGCTATACAGGAGACGATACATATACATTCATTCAAACCTCCCCCCATGAGGAGGATCTGCTCTGAGAGACACTATCCGTTTGCTGCCCCGAACGAACTCTCTCAACGTTCGGTTGCTACATGATGCATGAAGAAGACGAGGCACACATACTCATTTACGTTGTTGAATTTGAATAACTCCAGCCGACAGCTGTCGTTGAGGAGAACATCTTCAACCTCGCCGCAAAGGTTGAGGCAACAACAAAAACAACCGAACTTATTGCGTTGCACGGCCCGCAACGTATGGTGAAAGAGGGGGGAAAAAACTAGCTGCCTGCGTGCGGTTGCTGTGCAATAATAGCAATAGCAGAAAAGCCTCACGCATTCGATCCAGGCACAAACGAGGAGACTCGGGTTTGCTCTGCCTTTTGAATTCGGTTCCCTCAAGGTTGTGACAGGAGATGAGTGAGAGCCATTCGTTTGGTTTTTTGGATTCGCTGCCTCGAATGTATATTGCTTCATGAAGGCGGCCATGTTGAGAGCGTATACATCATCGGTTTTGTCGTTTTCGCTGCCTCAAAGCAACCTTTGCTTCCGAGTAAAGCGTTGAGCGAGAAATGGTTGATCAACTCATGCTCAGCAAAATTCAATCACTGGTGTATCATGCATTTGTGCAATCCAAGTTACAATACATGGTCTCGATTTGGGGAGCTGCTAGGAAAAGCTACATCAGACCTCTTCAAGCCATGCGGAACCGATGCTTAAAAGCAGTTTATAAACGGCCAAAACTTTTCTCCTCCCACGTTCTCGATACTACCAATAGCCGCTTTAAGAGAACTTCAAAGTGTGATTCAGATCCACAACAAACTGTAAAATCGCGCACAACCAACAAATCCAGCATCTGAACCACAGATTTCCAACACGCTCAAGAGGAAATCTAGCAACTAGGAGAGCCAACACGGAGAAAATGAAAAGATCGCCTGAATACTACAGCAGAATGAAGTACAATAATCTCCCGGAATTTCTGAAACATGTACCGAACAAAGCTAGTTTCAAGCGTCAAGTGAAAATCCACCTGAAAACCAAACTTACAAGCTTCCTGAACTAAAGTAAAGCAAAACTAATTAAGTTGTGAACCAGCTCGAACTAGTTCCCTTGACAGAGAGCAATCTCACTGGGGACTTTAAAAAAAAATCAAATTCCTCACTTGGAAAATATCTGCCACTAATCTCCACAATACAAATTTTCTGTATACTCCCTCTCCGCTAGCCACCACCCGCCACCAAATCGCCACCACAGCCCCCACCAAACTGCCCCACCAAACCGCCCCACCAAACCGCCCCACCAAACCGCCACCAAGCTGCCACCAATTACCACCACCGAGCAAAAAATGTGAAAATTGTTATAGTGATGAAAAGAAATGATATGCGATCGAAATATTGTAAATTATGAAAAGAAGTAAAACAAATAATAAATAGTGAGGAGGTTTTATGCCTTCGGGAGCATGATCTTCCATTTTTAAAATAAGATCAACTCCCGGGGGCTTTTCCCTGTTCTTAAAAAAAAAGGCCGAATGGTCATAAGGCCGAATGGTCAAAAGGCCGAATGGTCAAAAGGGCGAATGGTCAAAAGGCCGAATGGTCAAAAGGCCGAATGGTCAAAAGGCCGAATGGTCAAAAGGCCGAATGGTCAAAAGGCCGAATGGTCAAAAGGCCGAATGGTCAAAAGGCCGAATGGTCAAAAGGCCGAATGGTCGTAAGGCCGAATGGTTGTAAGGCTGAATGGTCGTAAGGCCGAATGGATGCTAGGAAGAAAGGTCCTTAGGCCGAATTGCCACTAGGCCGAATGGTTGTTAGGCTGAATAGTCGTTAAGCCGAACCAATGCTAGGCCTATTGCATGTAAGGCCGATCGATAGTTAGACCGAAAGGATGTCAGGCCGAATGGTCACTAGGTCGAATTGTCACTAGGCCGAATGGTCATTAGGCCGAATGGTCGAGAGGCCAAATGTATGACAGGCCGATAAGACATATTATCGCTTGTTTGCATTTTGAGGCGAATGGTAGTTAGGCCGAATGGACGATAGGCCGAATGTTCGTAAGGCCGAATAGTCATCAGGTCGAATGGATGCAAGGCTGGATTCGACCATTCGGCCATACGACCATTCGGCCTTATGACCATTCGGCCTTACGAACATTTGGCCTATCGTCTATTCGGCCTAATAGCCTTTCGGCCCAACAACCATTCGCTCTAACTGCCATTTGCCCCAACATGCAAACAAGCGTTGATATGTCTTATCGGCCTGGCATACATTTGGCCTAACTATCATTCGGTCTAAATACCATTCGGCCTGGTGACTATTCGGCCAAATGACCATTCGGCCTTACGACGATTCGGCCTTATGATCATTCGGCCAAATGACCGTTCGGGCTAATAACCATTCGGCCTAAAAACTGTTCGGCCTAATGACCATTCGGCCTAGCGACCATTCGGCCTGATGACCATTTGGCCTAATAACCATTCGGCCTTATGACCTTTCGGCCTAATGACCATTCAGCCTAGTGACCATTCGGCCGAACATCCTTTCGGCCTTGCGTCCTTTCGGCCTAACAGCCTTCGGCTGGATAACCTTCGGCCCAATAACCCATTCGGCCTAGTGGCCTATTCGGCCAGATAACCCATTCAGCCTAACGTCCATCGGCCGAATGACCTTCGGCCTCATGACTTTCGGCTGAATGACCCATTCTCTCAACAAAAAGTTGATAGACAATCTGATTGATTTCGTACAATCAACAATATATACAATGCATTCAACTATGGTTGTATGATTAATTTTGTGCAATCAACTATAAATATAATAGATTCAACTATAATGTACGATTGATGTCATACATTCAACAATAATTATAATAGATTCGACTATACTTAAATGATTGATTTGTTTATAAATATGATAGATTCAACTATAATAATATGATTGCTTTAATTATAATTATGATAGATTCAATTATAATAATATGATTGATTTTATTATAAATATGACAGATGCAGTTTTATTTCTGTGATTGATTCAATGAGTTCAACTATAAATATCGTAAATTGTATTAACAATTGAATCAATTATACCATTACAGTTGAATCCATTATATTCATAGTTGATTGCGTAAAGTCAATCATCTGTTTGTAGTTGAATCTATAATATTTATAGTTGGATGCAAAAATATCACGCTTTGATGATTGGTATACCCAGCTGAAATAATTAGAAAAACTGTGGTCTTTATTCTTCGTGTGTCACCATCTCTTGCTGAATTCTATCTTTTAGATAGTGTGTTGTCTATCTTTCCAATAACTTTCAAAGTCCGTTTGATTTCTCATAAGCTTTTTTGTAGTTCAAGATTGTTCTCAAACCGACCTTTCTCTAGCTTTCTTTGTGCTCCAGACACAACACTTGGCTGCCTTTTCTATCACAGAGGCGAACGTATTCTTTGCCAATCCGGTTCGAAGGACCGGCTGGGTCTGTTGTAAACTATTCTTACAGGGTATCCTGCGTTAAGAAAAATACCAGTAACAATTTTTGCACATTCCCAGTTAGGAAATATGCCATTAAATCAAATTATAAAAAAGTGAAATGATGTCGCCATTCCAATTGTGCAGCAGTTTTCAACTAGTAGCCCTATGAATGTAAAATATTCTTAGGTTTCTTTTTTGCAAAGGGACCGATCAAAAAGCTGTATAACGTTCACTCTGAGAACCATTTTTCGAAATAAGCGCAACAGTTCATCTCTCGAGTGTAGATTTATTTATAACAATCAAATGAACTTGGCGCGGGAGTACACTGCAAATGCTGATGATTGGTCGATTAGAACGTGCTCACAGCCTGTTGGCTGTGAGTGCCTCCTTTTACGACCGAATTGAGTACTAGAACGAGACGGCAAGCAAGCAAGCAAACGAGTTTCAGTTCATCATGAAAGCAACCAGCATGCTGTCAGCAATAACAACAAACACAAGAACAACACCAACAATCCCATTACGATCGTAGCAACCCGCACGATGTGTATAGAACGGAGGGCACAAAAGCGAATGTGCGCGAGGTTTGGCACACTGCGAGCGCTGCAACAATTTTTCCTTCTGTGCGGCTGTTTAGTTCAATAATAAAAGTTTGTTTGAGCTTTCCGGAGTGAGCGTTTTTTTTTTATTTTGCTGTTGGTTGTTCATCGTTTTCCTTCGTTCGTTCGTTTTGCTCGGTTGCTCAGCTGCAGAGCTCTCGGCAAAAATTTCGAGCACTCTTTCCACGCGCGAGCGGCTGGGTGCTGGCTGGCACTGGGTATCTTTTCGTTCGATGCTGCCGGAGCCGGAGTGCTTGCTTGCTGCTGGTCACAAAAATTGCTGGCTGGCTGCCGGACGGACGAACCGATTGACTGGTTGTGTTTGTTGCTTGCTTTCGGTCGGTCGGACTCCTACCTCATCTACGGAAATCAACAAAAGTAGTCGAGAGTAGACAGCCGTTAGGTGATCACACACGGCGCGCGGGCTCCCTCTAGAGTTGTTTGGTTTCGTTTGGTCGGAGAAAAGTTCTTGGGCACACCACACTGGGTCCGTCGTCGTCAATCCTTTCCTCTCGGTTTCCTCGGATATTCTTGGGATTTTTTTTCTTTGTATTTGGCGTTGGCTCCTTTCCCTTTTTGGCTGGGCCAGGTAGGAGCTGCGCTCCAGTTAGCCATTGAAGGCGGAAAAAGTTCTGGAGGTTCTTAAGAGTATTTCCGGAATCCTCACAGAACGGAAAACAGAAACGCGTTCTCGCGTGAGCAACTCTATTGAAGAGATTGATCAACATTGAATCAAAGTGTGATCGAAGGTGGCTGTGCTTGAAGCAGAAGTACTTAACTGAATTATTTTGTGTGAAAGTAACTAGAAGGTAAAGGGTAGTGGATTATTGTGCAATATTCTAGATCGTACTAAGAGCGAAACTTCAAAATGACGTTTCGATGTGATAATGGTGTTCATCTTCAAGGTGCTGACGGGTGACAATTGACCCGTTTATTGAAACAAAGAGAGTTTTTGAGTTGGGAAAGTTATTGAAAACAAAAAAATCGAGTGAAAGAAGCAGCTTTGAGTGTGTTGCTGAAAATACAATTGAGTACAAAGATTCGAATTGAGGTGTTATCAGAGAAGATTTGTGGAAAAGCTGTTCGATCTACGGTGAGTGAGCGTAGTAGCTGTTTTGATAAGTGAGTCTGGTTAAGAACCCACGAATACTCAGTGGCGAAACGAGGTTGACGAAAAGAGTTACGCAAATGGAAACCTGTTTCTCTAGTTGAAAGGGAAAAGTGAAAAATAATTTAAACCTTTGAGTTAAGGCTTATTGTTGTTGTTTTGGGGCACCCCTAAGGAAGGCTCGAAGGTACACGCGCGTTTAAATATGAAGTAAACACGGTGCGAAAGAGTTATGGAATCAAGTGAGGAAACGCGGTGCGATTATGCCTGAGAGAGTGCGAGATTGTTGTTGATGTTGTTGCTTCGAAGCAAAGAGGAAGCGAAGCGAAGAAGTGCCTCTGGAGAGTGTTGAAAACATAACTTGAAGACGTCGTCGCATCGCATGGAGAAGCGCATGGGAAGAGCATTGGAGTATTGTAACAATACTTCTTCTTTCGAGACTCCCTAGCTTATTTGGAAGACAGTGCTGGCGGCCTCGAGGGGCCTTAAACCGGACTAGACTCGGTCCGAAAACCTCGCGCCGCCGCCTTCTGCAGAGAGTAGTGGTCCGACAGCATAAAACTTTTACTTTCGTTTCGTTGGCCTCGTCATCGCCATGGCTCAAGCCAAAGAAGAAGGCGCATGGCGAGTCTACCGCAAGTCTCGCGCGCAGCTGTGCGAGCAGAAATCGATGTTGTAACTTTCGAACGCGGGCTGCAGCATTATTATTTCGTTTTATTACGAGACTGCGACGAGCCACGGCGAGCTTATGCAATCTTTCACTCTTTCACCTTCACCAGGTTTCCTGGTGAATGTTGAATATTGAAGAGAGAGATGTGCACACGCGATCCGTATTCAGTGCTGCCAGGCCCCGGAAATGAACTTTTGTGAAAGTGAAGTTACGTGCGTTGGCGCGGAAGTTCGGAAACTACTTTCACCCACAGCTTCCGAGTGATGATGCATCAGAATCCAAACAGTGACGCAAGAAACGAACCTTTTCAAGGGAAACCTCAAACCCACCTTGGAAACAATCTGTCATAAATCTGTCAACCCCCTTGTAGAATGTTCTCTCAGCTCTCGACAAAGTGCTAATCTGTGTTCACCTTCTCCGTGCTACGCGACGGCATCGGACCGTGAAATTCTACACCGCTTCGAAGCGCATTCCTTCGACATCTTCCACTTCTTCCCACCAACACGATCCATCTCTCAACCTGAATTACTTATCGAAGAAAAGTACAAAACTCAGAACAAAAACAACAACATCAACGGGAAGATTCTCACCTAAGTTTATCTTTTCCCTTAAAAATTTGCAGAACCAGTCGGATCGCAGCAATCATCGATCTTGAAGTAGAATTGTTTGTGGGGAATACAAAACTGTCCAATCTGAACAAGGTAGGCTATGATTTTTTAAGCAAAAAATTAATAATTTCACATCAAATCATCTCCAAAGTTCAACACGTTAATGTGAACGGACACCAATCGAGACACCAGAAACAAAAAAAAAACCAAACAATCAACAATTCTCCATCGTCGTCGTCGCAAATGTCATTGCCTTCTAGGGTTGCTGCAATTGACGAAACTTGCAACTGCAAAACAGTTCAAATTTTTTTTCGCTCTAGTCAGCAACCCGTTCAATCGTCATCATTCATATACTGACGATTGCAGTTTTGCTAATTTTTTTAACGTTCGTTTCATTTCCATTGGTTCAATTTTAGTTGCAAACCCACGAATAATTGCACCGAGACGCTGGAAAATTTTAATTTAAATAAAAAAAAATAACCAGCTCAGAAGACACCCGAGAACTCTTTACTTGTCGTGTCCAACAGAGGCGTGTCTGAATTGTTTGTTGCCATTTAAGGTTCTACTTTTGTTTTATTTGTTTCCCTTTTTTCAAACAATATTTTTCTTTTAATTTCTCAACTACTCACCTATCATGTTACGTTTCGAGTTAGTGCAGTATGTTCGTTGTTTTCTTGTCCTTTTTCGCTTTAATTTGGTACCATTTTATGGCTACTGATCGGTTATTGCCGTCATCCGGTTTGCCTCGGTGCTAGTGCAATCTGTTGCACAAATTGTCGTGTTGTTATTTGATTTTGCTGTTTTTGGGTTTTCTACCATGATTGGGTTTGTTTCCGCCGTGAAATGTCTTTTTGTACTCATCACGTTGCTTCTTTTTTTGGATAAAAAACTACTCATTTTCTAGTCTTTCGATGTGGAATATTGCAAACGGAATTAGTCTTTAAGGTAAAAACTTGTACTGGATACTAGAACAGTGATCAAAACTCGCTTCTTCATCTTCTTAGAAATTTTCAGAAAAAAAAATCCAGTGTGAAAGTTGCTTAGAATTCTTAAAGTTCAACTTGTGCAAAATCCAATACACAAAAGTGTGTTTACACGCGTTGATTTTGCTCGAATTTTCAAACCCCTCGACCAGCGCCAGCTTCGGTACCAATTTTTTGGAAGATTTTAATTTTCGCATTTTGAGAAGTTTCCAACAAATAATTTTCAAAACAGCTCTAAGAGCAAGTTCACTGGTGTTGGGAAAAAGTGGTAGAAATTTTGACATTTTGAAAATTTTACCATGCAAAAATGATTTCAAGATCAAGGCGTTGTATTTTTTTACAACACTGTTTCTATTTCAGCCGTATGTGATAGAAATATTACTATTTTTGCATCACAGCATGCGAAAATACAACACGTGTTGTAAAAAAAACTAGAAGGCCACAGATCTTGAAAATGTTTTTGCATGGTAAAATTTTCAAGATGTGCCGTAAGTGTCAAAATTTCTACCACTTTTTCCCAACACCAGTGAACTTGCTCTAAATCTACGATAAGTTCTCTCGATAAAACTTTGACAGAATAAAAGACGACTTCTATAGTCCGCCGTGAATCGTCAGAAACTTGTGACTAAAGCTAATTTTGTTCAATATTTTAGGTCCCAGTAAGCCGTGAGCCCAGAGGACGTTTAGAAAACCTGAAAATAAAACACTTTTTTCGCACCATCAATACTGCTCCCAATGCAATGGTTTATTCCGCCGAAAAATATTTCCCAATCTTTTATGCCCCATATTCGGTCAAATCTGCTAAAATGCACATCCACTTTCATTGGGAACCACTTTTTTCTAAAATGATACTCTTTTTGGCCTATTGGTGGATTTCTCAAGAAATCAGTCTAGGATCTGAAGGACAATTTACTAGCCATAATGTACCATTTTTGCTAAGTAACAGCAATGGCGAACCAACGCTGGTAGGATTATTTATACTGTTTAACAATAGTACACAGTTTACAAAACTTTTTTTTAAACAATTTTTTTTTTGGTTAACTGTTGGCGGACTTTCCCAAGAAAACAGCGAATGATCTGGCGGAAAATTCTCTACCATGTTGGCACATTTCTCTGTCTCCGATTGCTCACCCACGCTGGAGAACCATTTTTTTCACCATAAATCACAATAAACTGAATATGTGGTTCATACGAAAAACACAACCGCAAAAAAAATCTAAATCCTACATTTCAAACTTCATTTAATCATAAAGTATCACCGAGCTCGAATAAAATGCGTGCGATGTCAAAAAAATCAAAGCCTACTCCTCAACTAACGTATGGGAGGAATTATGTTAACAAAATTGATAAACTTTCAAAGTTTTCAGAAAAAATAGTTTTTTTTTTATTGATTGTACCCTCATTTTGATAAATTTAGTGGAAGAACGAATCTGTAATTATTTAAATGTACATTTCGGTCATCCCATATCAGGGATGCTGATTTATTTAAGTTTACAAGTTGTTATGTTGGAGTTCACGACTTTAATGACCCTTTTTTCTGTCTGCAGTTGGATTTCATACATTTTTGAGTTAGTTTTCAAACTAATAATAAGCTGATCAGCACACTGTAATTATACATTTTCCCCCTTCTTCTGCATGTTGTCAATGCGATATGTATTGAAGTTAATAAATGAATGTTATTCAATTTCAGGTTCGAAACTGCCAACTTGAAATTTAGAACTCGATCCGGAAGAGGTGAGCCTGTCAAATCTTGGTCATATTTAGTAGAAAGTTCATATATGTTTAATGCTGATTTCAGAAATTGCATAAAACAAGTTTTCAAAACTCATACTACGTTTGTATTTTCGGTAATCAGATAGGTTCTAAAAATTATACAGTGAAACCTCGATTTTGCCACCTCCAATAATGCAATTTAGGGATTGTGACAAAATCCGGAGATTGTGTAACGGGACAATTTTTGGTTACTTTCAGGAAATAATTAAGTTAAATACATGCCGCAGCCAGTATTACAGTGCAGGAGAATTTTTGAGAGGTATTATTTGATTAATTGCCAGTTTTTACATTTAAACTTCATTGAATGTTATAAACACATTTCTTTGAACATTCTTTTTTGATTGATATTATTGAGGCCGTGTATTCAAAAAAATGCAACACTTTGTTTTGTGAATAATATTTTAAAGTATGGATGGAATTTGATAATATTTTCGGTGATGCTACCTAGTAATGTAATGTGTATAAGTGCAAAATTTGGTGACAATCTGTCTAGTGGTTTTTGAGATATTGTCAAATACAGATAACTGATAACTGTTTTTTGGGAGGGATCGAGATAAACCCTGCAAAGTCCCAGTGCCTAATTAGATACAAAGTTTAGGTCTTCGACAAAGTTGTTCAGCGGGAAATTTCCTTGAGAGATTTTTTAACTTGGCACAAAAACCATAAGTAGACTCGGCTTCACCAAAAAAACAAAAATGATGTTGATTTTTCAGTACAAAATATTCAATTTTCCCATACAAACCTATAGGTCAAATTTACTCATGTGAACGTTACGTAAAAACTCTGCAAAAAATCATGGATAAGATTTGAACCAAAATGAAGCTTCTAAGACCCCAGGGTTTGAGACCCCAAATGACCCCAAATGACCCCAAATCGACTCAGTCCATTGTCTTATTTTTATTATTAAAAGAAATGTGTTGCATGATGCATGATGTGGAGGAGAGCATCATATCTTTGGGCAGTATCGAGATGAATCCTGCAAAGTCCCAGTGGGAGACCCTAAAAACAGCTGGAAATGAACTATTTGACTAAAGTTCATATAGTAAGTTGGAGTTCTAGAGGGTCTAACCGTGAGATAAAATTGCAATAAAAGTGAAGATGATTGATTTTATAAAGCTAAGAATGTGAGAGGTTCTATCAAGCTTGATCTGAAAATTTTAACAGGAGAAGGGATGAAAAAATAATTTTTCTGACTAGTTTGTCTAGCTGGCCAATACACAGGCCTGATTTCATTTCTACAAGGAAAAAAAGCTGTCACCGGCTAAATAAACAAAATACGGTGGTCAAATCGTGTGCAAAACTTTAGAACCAAGTGGTGAGATATTTTTTTAATTTTCATAATGATCAGCAATCAGCAATAGAAAATAACTCTTAAGCGAGCATCTTGCAGGTTTTCAGCCAAAAACTTCTCGTTGACAAGTCTCGCCTGGATGTTCTGGAGATTCTTGATTCTTGATTTGGAAAAAGGTGATTCATAGTAAACATTATAGATGTCGCTCGTGGTTCCCAAAAATAAAAGTCAAAAAACTTCTTCAGAACTCGACAGAACTTTACAATAGTTAGCACAAGTAAGCATTAATTTATTAGGCAACTTTACTGAAGATTTCATCATTTTTCATCCATGCATTTAAAAGTTATTCACAGAACAAGGTGTTACTTTTTTTTCGAATACACTCCTTAAGACCCTAAATGACCACACAGAAAAAAAACGCTCTTGTGAATTTGCACTTTGCAATTTTAAAACAATTTTTCTTGAAAATCAAGATGTGATATAATTGATCTTCACATTTATCACTAAAATTGCTTTTACCATCAGAATGATGTCAAATAACTTGATTTTAATCTAAATATAAATGGGTGATTATTAAGTTTTTTTTTTGTATCGAAATTATTATGATGACAAAATCGGGTAAAAAATATGACAAAATTAGGGGCAGACAAAATCGGATTTTAACTGCACGAATGTTCTTTTTTTAAACTCATTTCACCTTTCTGTTTTGCATGCACGCTCATAAGGGTTGTCCAAAAAAGCAATATGTTTCCCATCTCGTAACCGTGAGGCTTTAATTTATTTTGGTCTAACAAAAAGCCCCATGCCAATTTCAAACTCAATCGGTCAACTATTGAGTGGAAGTCGTTCAGCAACGTTAAAATTCTTATGAGAATTGGCTTCAATTTGTTTTAGAGTACCGTCAAAAATTAGTATATCGGCTCTAAATTAAAGATTCTTTTCGATTTTTTTCTTTGAATTCCAGTACATTATCTTTTAAATAATTTTAAATTTTAATTTTTGGCTTTTTACGGTCTTGGATCTCAATCAAACAACTTATTTTTCGAAATACCCGACGTTTCGACCATTTTTTGTGGTCTTTCTCAAGGGAACTGGAAGTTTATTTGAATATTTAGTTTTGAGCATTGTTAGTGGACTATACTAAAGTGTGTAAACTCACTTATCTGTCTGCTGTTATTGTCAATATCGTTTTTTTCCAACGGCTAGGTGTCCAGTACTTGCAGCTCTGTGGGGGGTATTGTTGTTTTTTACATTTGAATCATATTTATAAATTTATCATCTTACAATTTTAACCGGAAAGAAAAGAATATTTTTTCATCCGATTTCTTATGGTCGCACTTTAACGAACTTTTTGAACTATGGATGTTGTGTTATGTGGATTGTGTGGGTATTGTTTGGGGTTGAGCTTTCTGAGTTGGTAAGTGGGATTTGAATTTGTGTAATGTGTGAGTTTAGAGTATTCTTTATGCTATTGCTATTGCTGGTTGGTTGTTTTGGTTTTACGGATTGTAATATGCCTGTGTATGTTGTTTTAAATAATTTTAGACAAATTCTTCAAAGACCACACAGTTCTATGAGCAATCGAATCAACCAGTTTTTGGTGTTTAAAATGATTCAAGTGTTTGGGGAAATTTATTTTCTGGAAGAGCTACCGAAATTTGCATGGAAAAAGAGATAAGCGAGTTTTTCTTTCGAAGAAATTGCCAAAAAAAATTGCTGATAGTCATCACAATTGTCTCATAAATGTTCTGTTTTAATTTTAAAAATCTAAATTCAGTGTCATAATAACAAACAAACTACATTCCACAAATTTGCTTGTGTAAACTTACACCAGCAAATTTCATAGCTTTTCCTGATAAATTTTTTTATTAGGATCTGCTTAACCAGAATCAGTGTTTTTCTACAAATTGGTTGAATATGTTAAGAGTTATTCCATTTTTTTTTAAGCAGTGTCCAAAACGTCCAAATGGGGATAAAAACAGGCCAAAATAAGATCGTGGTTTCCACAGCCTTGAAGCTTCTTTTTGAGCTCTAAAACACATAAATATTTAATTTATTGTTGTGCAGCAATCGAAAATAACGTTAGTTCACATTTTTCTTCACAAGCTCTAGAATTGTGCGCACTACATAACATTTCTTTCATATGTCTCTCTCCGAAATCAACACATATTTCGCAGCCTTTGGACGTTGTTTTTTTCAGTCTCATAAAGCGAAATTGGAGAAAAGTATTTCAGATTAATAAAGGAAAATAGCATGTCTTCAGCGACAACTCTAAAGCAGCCACATTTCTATGCACTGTTAAAAACCTTAATGAACAGTCTTAAGGAATATTAGTAAGAGAACTTGATTTCAGGTTCTAAAAAAATCATCTTTTCAACAAGTGTGGAACCACTGCTAAGATAAATTTTGTATGCGCCGAATTGGACTGAAAAAAAAATTAAGATACCTTCAATGATTTTATTAACATTAAACGAGTCATTTTTGTAGAAACTAGAAAATCTTAAAAAACGAACAACAAAGTTAATAAGCGTAAGAAAGTAAAATCCAAATAATCAAAAACGTTTTTTTTAACTATGAGATTTTTTAATTAGGATAAGTTTCAATAAAATTTGCATTTCGAAAAAATTGAATTTTTTGACAAATGAGTATGAGCAAGGACCGGCGTGAGAGAACACTAAAAAGAGCCATTCTTACACCAAATTAACATATTATTACAGGAACTGACTGATTAATATTTATTGATCATCATTAAATGAAACTGTAAGTCAAAATCCATGACAGATGAATTTTTTACGCTCAATTTTTTTTTATGTTTTGGTAACATATTTTTCTAAATCAGGCGACTATTACAAGCGAGAATGAGCCAACTTTCTTTGTCTTGTAACTTTTTCCAAAAATAATGTTTTTCGACCAAATTTTGTCCAGTTGTATGTAGTACATACTGTTTAAGAACAAATCTCCTTTAATATATTTTCAAAATAAGCTAAATTACTATAGTTATTCGAAAAACAACTCAAACACCACCATGTTGGCCCATTATCACCCCGCACGACGGTATAAAAAAAATATCACAAAGTTTAAACGAGCTTTTTCTAAAAAAAATTGTGAAAAAAAAAATTGTGACTTCTGAAGGACGATAAAAATTTTGCTAAATTAGACACGAGTTGGCATTCTAGTTCGCAATTTTTTAACGTTGCTGAAAAAAAGGACATTTCTGATGACCTTCAATGCGTTTGATAAAAAAAAACTTGAAAAAAATAGTGTTAGTGGGATTCAGAAATTGCATTAACGGCTAGAAGCGCTCTGCATTGTATACATTGGTCACAATAAATAAGAAGACTTACTGCAAGAAATAACTTAAAAATTGTACAGAACAGAAGTTAACCCCACAGAAAACTCGAGGAAATTTAGTGCAAAGTGACGGATAAAGTCACAATCAAAGGTGTGCAAAATTTTACAAACTCTATTTTAAAAAATATTCACCAACGTTTTAAAGACAAGGCGTAAGCCTACGATTACCTAAGTATCTGTTGAAATAAACACTGTTTTAAGATATTTCAATACAAATCCATTCTTGAGTTTCCATATGACACTATTGGAAGTTTGGCGGCTTGTAATTTTATTCGGGTGCATCCAAATAGAACAATTTTTTCGGGCGCGCTCAATGAATTCATGGAATTTTTAATTTGGCATCGTTTTTTTTTTTGACGCATCCTGAAAGTCCAGGAAAAAAAATCTACCTTATCAGAACTTGAGTGTCAATT
Organism: Uranotaenia lowii; assembly: GCF_029784155.1. Taxonomy (NCBI): domain Eukaryota; kingdom Metazoa; phylum Arthropoda; class Insecta; order Diptera; family Culicidae; genus Uranotaenia; species Uranotaenia lowii. The sequence continues at coordinate 349,917,982 of NC_073692.1, read as the reverse complement.
TGATACTCCTCGCTTAAAACCGCGACATCTCTCTTGTTTCTGAACTGATTTTTACAAAATTTATAGTTTTAAAAACCTCGTATTGTAACTCACATATGTTTCTCAGTCACTATTCACCTATACAACACTTCAGTTTTCCGTTCTTCAAAGTCTTAGAAAAAAATTTGAAAAACATGCTTCGGATACAAGACTTTAGATCAGCTATGGAAAGCTCAAACAAAATTTCCTTCATTGTTCAAGTAAGCTGAAGCTAGAAGCTATACATTGCACATAAATATAAAAAAAAATTTGAAATATTTAAGATCATGACCACCAAAATGTAAAAAAGTGGTTTAAAAACCGTACTTTTCAATCAATGATCGTCGAGTCACAGAAGAAAAATTTTGAAAGAAGAATTGGAAAGTTGACGTAATTTGGTACGTTTTTTCATTTTCAGATTGTCAAAAAACGAAACACATAATTTTAGAAGATTTTTCATAGGTAGTTGTTTTTCGATTGTCATTTTGCAATTTTTTCAGATTTTCTTCCACTTAAATACAAATTTGCACTGGATTTTGATTATATAAACGCAAGATTTCCGCAATAATTTATATGCACCAGAAAGCCAATTTCATACCAATTCTTTTTTTTTGGTGTAACTACATAAACGCTGCGACACTTTCGGTATGAATCGGTATGAAATTGGCCTTCTGGTGAAAATAAAATTTTTGTAGAAACCTTAAGTTAATATAATAAAATTCAATGATTATAATTTTAATGGCAAATTCTGTGTTTTGCATTTTAAAAATGCAAAAAGGTGCCAAATTCCGTAAACTCTCCAATCCTCATTTCAAAATTTATCTGGTGTGACTTGACTGTTCATTGATTGAAAAGTACGGTTTTGACATAACCTTTTTTAAATTTTTTGTGGTCGTGATCTTGAAAAATTAAAAAAAATATATTGTTATGTGCTTCTACCTTCAGCTTTCTTGGACACTAAGCGAAATTTTGTTTGAGCATTTTTAGCTGATCTGCAGTCTTTTTTTCGGATTTTTTTAGACTTTGAATAACAGAAAACCGAAGTGTTATATGTGAATAATGTCTGAAAACATATTTGAGTTTCATCACGAGGTTTTTAAAACTATAAATTTTTCAAAAATCAGTCGAGAAACAAGAGAAATTTATTGGTTTTAGTCAGGATTGTCAAATTGACTCTTCAGAGACTGTTACAGGATAAAATTTCTGGGACGGATGAGGGTTAAACTGAGTTTTTAACTATAAACCATAAAAACAGGTGTCCACTTTTTTTCGTGAACACTCCTTAAAGAAAATTCGATTATTCTTTTTGCGGCGCCCTAAAAAAAATCCATCCCCAACCGTTCTAAATGGTTTTCATTTTACGACATTTTCTTTACCTTTCATTGCGTTTTGTGCTTTCTATGACCCATTACTGAAAGGTACTTCGTTCGATCGTTTAGTCCAAAACCGTCCATCGATTTTTCGAACCCCTTCCCTTCCAGTTGGATTTTTTGTTTTTGTTCTTTTGGACCAAAACAAATAACGGAGAAAAATATGCAAATGAGCTACAAGGAATGAACTAGTTTAGTTTTCTTTTTAGTTTATTTCCTAGAATCTGGTGACCAAGATTCTATCGCTCCATTCTTAATTTATACAACTAAAATGTAGGCTTCTCGAAATCCTGTTGGACCGGGCATTCCGCGATCACAATTTCCTTCCTCTTTCTAGGGTGTTTGCATTTCGTTCGAGAAATGCATCCCTCCTCCTATCGGGGCGTTCCCTTCTTTTCCCCGCTCTTCACCTATAAATAGTCCGAGAACCATGTGACAACCATGACACAAGGACACCGAGATGACAACTGCCACCAAATATGAATGCTTTCAGCAGTGGTATTGGTATAGGTGCAATTTCAAAATTTTTAGGGGGAGGGGATTCTTCCCTTCTTCTTTTCTAACGCAGGCAGCAAAGTCGAAACGCAACACATGAGAAGTGCATCGGGCTAGAGAGGGATTTTTTTTCCTATTTTTGAAGTCAGACGAAGAGGGTAAAATCCGTTTGGGATGCAAGTAGGAAAAATTTTCTGCCTTCTGCCTCAGCTTGCTCAACGGTATTATTTTTATTATTTTTGAGAGCATCCTTTCACGGGACAAAGTGCGTTTGTTTTATTTTCTCTTTTAGGGTTTTTTCTGTCATTTTTTTTTTGAGACGAGGGTGTTGTATTTTGTTTTCCTCGGAATATGGCACACATGTTCTTCCCTACTTGCATAGGGCACCAGGCAGCAGTGACACCCACATATTATCGTTTCGAAAGTGTTCTTTCAGAGCCAGCAAAAAAAAAGTCAAATAAACCAGGGTTGGTGGGGTGAAGGTTTTTGTTTCTTGAGGCTCCTAAATGAGAGCGTCGCGCTGCGTGTTAAAATTGAGGGTGATTACTTCATACTTCTATTTTGTTTTTTTTCTCTTTTTTTTTTGTTGGTTTCATTCCCTTCACTTATTTTTTCACAAACGGAAAAGAACACACGGAAAGGGTGTTGTGTAGGCCATTTTGGAGGAAACCATTTTTGTGCTGGGCCGGAAAATTGGGAAATGGACCGGAAGCTGCTCATGGGTAATGATTTGAAATTTTAAGCTTCCGGGAGTTGGTTGAAAAATTGATTATGTAGCTCACGTGGAAGTGTACAAAGTTTGTAACTGAACCGATCGAATCATTAAATTTGATATTTATGAAACCTGTTCAGAAACCAAAATTTTAAATCGGGAATAGGAAAACATTTTGTTGTTTTTTGTTGCTGATCAACCAGATGATTTATCATTACATTTTCTCTTTTATTTGTATTTAATTCAACGAATCGCAATCTTAACCCGGAAACCCACTGTTGCCTATCGTCACTGGGTAAGACTTTGGGAACGGAAATCAATTGAAAAAAAAACTAAATAATAAAAATCGAATCCATGGACTCTCGGCATCGAAACGGAACCGAATGCCAAGTTGCCGCTACCCGAAGAGCGCGCTAATTAGTTAGTTTTTTTTTCTTGTGGCAGTCGATTGCCAAAGCTTAGAAGCCATCTTGGAGAACCTCCATCGCCACTTGTTGGTAACATTTCTGTTATTTTTCTGCTGAAGTAGTAGAGAATCACCCGGCCGGAACACAAACACCCCAAGGACTTTCACACCTTTGACTGCCGATTGAATTTAGCGGTTCTAGTCTTTGGTTGTTGTGTAGCTTTAATAAAATGTAAGAGTTTATAGAAGCAGACATTTCGAAAGCGGGTTTCTTATCCTTTTCCAATTTCAAGGATTTGTGCCGTCGTTGGAAAGAATTAATAAATAGACAAGCTGGGGTAGTTTTCCAAACAATTTCACTTTACTGACTGGTGCTGTCAGCGGTTTTCTCGTTGCGAAATGGCGAATGCCACTTTTATATTTTGAGAAAACAAGTGGCTTTCAAGGTGTTGCGCTTTTAAATTTTTTCTTCGAAAGTCTAAATTGTTCTTGAAACACTTTCGATTAGCATCGGTGACTGCATTCGATTGTTTCGGTGTCTTTCTTCTGTTGGAAAAAAATTGCAACTGCAAACAAACCATGCACTGATTAAAAGGTGCTAAAACATTTGCAACGAAACGTTACTCGAACATTCCGGTTTCGGATGCATTCTTAGGGAAGAACAAAGGATGTCTTCGAAGGAAGTGATAATTGTTGATTTTTTAGGGCAAACGGAACAAAGAAATGACCTATTAATCGATGCTAAATGCAACAGTGGTCTGTTTTGAGTCATCTAGGCAAAAGGGAACCAATGAACGTGAAGATTTTACTTGCATGGCGACCGTCATAAATCAGTTTGTCTTACAAACCAATCTGAACTATACTCTCGAATGATGTATGAAGCTGAGCTTCCAGATGATTTTCGCTTAACTTACATGGCGACCTGTTTTTTTTTGTTTTTTGTTTTTTCTGGGATTCATTACATGGCGACCGTCAGAAATGAATTTCACTTATTTTAACATGCTTCAAATGCTTCTTCCAATCAAATAAACCAGTCATAATAAAGAAAAGCTCTAAAATAATGCCTGAAGCCGAGCTACCAGATGAACTTAGCTCAAACAACAAGTAAACGATTCCATTCTCTGTTTGGAATGCAACCGAGAATGATTTCGAAAGCCACATTTGGTGAGGAGATCGGCGTCGTCGTGAGAAGTCTGCATTTTTTCCAGCACTTTCCATAGCCTCTGGTTGGGGATCAACTTGAGAACTAGTTGGCAGTTTTTCCCTAACCAGCTTTATACCAAAGTGCAGTCTCTAGCATAATGTGCAATTTCTTACTGCAACGGTTCAACCCAGAGAATGCCGGCGGTTTGGTTCAGAATTTTTTTTACAATTAATCTGCTATTGGGTGAACTTTCTGAGATGTCGAGCAGTAGGTTGGGTCGATTTATATAACTAACAATAAGAATGAGTTCAGTGATAGTTTTCGATAAAAATTAAACTTTTGTACAAAACAGATTTGAGTTAAGAACATTCTGTTCAAACATTTAAAGTATGAAAACACTTGAGATAAACATCATTTCCAAGAACACTCTTTAATTTTCTCTGGATAACTTTCACAATTTAAAGATTTAACACATTAAGGTCCGCGTCGGAAAGCACCGAAATTCGGCATTATTTTTATCAGAATCTTCTGATCCATATACTATAAATTAAGTATATTTGAGTTATCCAAATTGTCGTGTTTTATTTTGTAAAATAAAGTTTCAAAACTAAATTTATAATATTTGAGTTATACTTCTAATTTAAAGTTGCCAGATTGCCTGATTTTAACATACAATTTGGAAAAAAAAATCCGGCCCGGTCCGGTTGCCCGGATTTCATTGGAAAATTCTCATTTTCATTCTCATAATTCATTCATTGTGCTATAATTTTTTTTTAATTTATGCGTTAAAAACAAAATTTTCAGAACAAGTTTCAAAAAAATTAACATGAAAGATTTTTTGGAAGCCTAAAATAAAATTTAAAATCTGTCGATTAATTATTTGTGAAAAAAAATTTTTAACAACTTTTTTTTCTTGATTTTTGATGAGTAATTTCTAGATGTTGACGAAATTTGCCGGTATATTGCCAAAATTTCTGTCGACCATTTTGAAATCAAATGCCCGGATTTTGCTAGGGTTTTAGTTAAAGATAGCCCGATTTTCCGGCCCGGATAGGTGCTGAAAAAATTCTGGCAACCTTATTCAAAGTGTAATACACTCGTTGCAAGAAAAAATAGATTACTCTCTTTTTTGGTCCGTAATGTGATAAGTTACTTTATCAAAATTTCAAACATCATCAATCACTCATAAATTTGATAAATATAAGTACAAAAAGGCGGATCAATCAGAAATCGTATCCAGCCTGTAAATCCTTAATTAGTTGAGAGGGTGTTTGACTTTTCAAATTTTATAGTGAAGTAAAACAACAACTGTTTCAATTCT
>NC_073692.1:349812016-349912016 GCF_029784155.1 Uranotaenia lowii | reverse complement strand
TAAAAAAGTCTTCGATAAGATCAAAAACTAACAATTTTGTGTGTGTGTGTGTGTGTTCCATCCAACGACCCCCTGAACTGGCAGGTATGTTATGCAAAAGAGTCAATATTAATCATTCTGATTAAGACTGTTCAATTGCGGGTGCTGGAGGTGTTAGCTCTATTGAAATTCCAGCAACCCATTTCAGAATGACAGAGACCTAGCTGCACATTCCGAGGTTACCTTCCTTGCCAATAAGCCCCGCCCAATCATAGTTGCATGACCAAAAGGATCATGTAATTATGAATAGACTTTCCTTCTTTTATTGTTGTTGATATATCCAGGTACTAAAAAATATAATTAATGCATTATATTATTTAAGCACCCTAATATGCCCAAAAAAGGAGGACGTGTATTTAGTTTACTTTCATTCAAATTGTTATCATGGTATGGAAATGGAAATCATATTTTAATATTGGTCAGGAAAAAAGAACTAGAAGCTGAAAAACCATTGTTATAAGATACGTAGTTTGTCCAAGATTTTATTTATATTGATCACATTTAGAAACCAGAGTTTGAAGCTGTAAAAATGGTAATGAAAATCTTATTAGCTAGAATTAATATCGTTTTATGAAGCTGAAATGCTGAAATAAAACAAAATGCGGTAAAACAATCGAGACGTATATTCGTCAATACTTCAGATTATCAATATATAGGTTTCCAGATATCGAAGCTGAAAAATAATTTGAATAAATGGCACATATTTGATCAATCATTGAATTAAGATACATATATTAATAATTGAATACATAAGACAACCTGTATTTGGGATGTTAATCAACGAAATCTGCAAATTGTAGTAGATGAATATTGAAACAGACATCAATTCAATTTCTGACTTTGATTGACCGCTGTAATCCAGATCGAGGATACTGAAAAAGGATTTTTTGATATCAAAATAGGGTTAAGACAAATAAGTAAATTCGTATAAAAACTATTGGCAAATAGACGTATCAAAACCAGTCGATCCCTTGCTTCCAATAACCTGAAACTTTAGAGCTGGGAATACAGTTAATTTTATCAATCACATGCACGGAAAATATTCATTATTTAGAATAAATTTCCTTTTGAAAGTTTTTAATACTCCTAAGCACCACAAATTACTTTTATGGAGGTGATCTAAATGACATATAAAGTGGGCAACATTTTTTAATATAATACATTCCTATTGCTCAACGTGGTGAAAGAATTCGGTTCAAATTCATTTCCTGTGGATTTAATTTAAATCACATTATTTATTAAAATTATTGATTACTTACTTCACTTACCCTTGTACTTTTTTTCACATTACCTTGTAACGAAATAAATACATTCTATTTTGTACCAAACACGGTTACAACACCCTGATAGTCGACAGTTAGTACGCAATTTCAATTTATTAAGTCAGGTTTGAATAATGCACAAATAAAAAAAAATTAACAATTAAAACATTCAAATGTATGATTGATTTTGTAAAAAAAAAAGTTAGTTTTTTTTAGAGTGTCGAAAGCTTGTATCTTTTCAAACTTGGTTAAAAGTTTGTTTCGAAGCTTTTCCTGGACTTCAACTTGTATACAAGTTTTCGTCAAATAAGTACCAGTCATGAAATATTTCTGAAATATTTCACGATTTTTTTCATGGGGATTCCTGTCAACAAATCGGAAAATGTGATTGAAAAATAATTTCTTAAATAAACTTTGTTTGTTAACAAAATTTTTAAAATAAAAAAAATAAAATAAAATTCACTTAGCTTTGAATTCCTGCGTCTGCCTAATTAAATACTCGCTCTTTTAAACATAATCCTCTGGCTCGGTCGGTAGGGCATAGCGCCAGCCCACTCATTTTGGTCCATCACTAAAAGTTACTTTTTGTACATTTTACACATTTTCTGAGTATTCCTTCACTTTATTCTGATCACAAACTCCACTCCACTTCGCTACAACATCACATCAGAAATTATACAAGCTATTTTCGGAGAAATTTTCGAATTATTTTCCACCGACACAATTTTTCTAAACTTCACGCTGACAGTGTTGTCAGTCCTCTCCCTTGGCAGGGGATATCATCAAAAACTAACAATTACCTCTTAAAACCACATACTGAATATAAAGAAATATTTCAGAAGATTCCAGTTATGGTCAAAGTATTGCAAAAAATCAAATACAGAGAGGAAAAATAAACTTAAAACATTTCCCAAAAAAATGTACATAAAATTTACGCTAACTCCCCAAAGTGCACCAAAAATTTACAAAAGTATCTGTCATTGTGTCATCCTGATGAGTAGTAAAAGTACAGTGGGGGGGCTTTACAGTGAGCCCTGTGCAGCATTTGACACATAGGCAACTGGTACTAGGGGAGGAAGAAACGTGGACAATTCAGTACCATACGTTTCCATGAATATTTAAAATATAATCGATGGGAGCACATAATGCTAGATTTTATTATGTGAGCCCTAGTTAGGTCACCCTTCAGTGGGTTGAAATAAGGTTTTTCTGTTATTTGTCCAACTAACGCCACAAACTATTAGATAAAGACAAATAATTATTTGATTCTATGATTGAGAATTTTAAATGTTTCTATGATCTAATTTCGGATTTCTGTGCGCCATCACCTCTAGTCACCCAGCAAACATGAAATCGCATTAAAAATGATAACTCAAGTCATTAAAAACGTTACTGCGAATCGTAATTCCAACTAACGCAAGTAAAATGTCGTAAAAATCGTTACTCGAAGTCGTATTAAATGGTTTAAATAGGATATGATAAAAAGTTCGCCATGTTTGCAGATTTTGAAGACGATTACGTTCCTTTTTTTCTCCCGCGTGAATTAAAAGAGAGAACAGCTTTGTTGTTCTCTTTGCGACCAGCAGTGCAACCAGATTGCTAAAAATCAGATGGTGTATTTGCAAGAATTGCCCAATGACAGAAGCGGCAAATATTGTCGCTGGCAACAGTTCGCATGAGATGAGAGAAAAAAAATTGTGCTCTCTTGCATTCTTTCAGTATGCTCGTATATGGTGTCGAAATCGTATACTCTTATCGCTTTAGCCAGAAGTTGAAAATTTGTGTGTATATTGCCTCTACTTTGGTAGGTAAATGCTGTTTTTTCGTGTTTCATACGATCATTCTATAATGTATATGAAACGTATAACAAAGTTGTTGAGAAATATACCTACAAAAATGTTTGCTGGGCATCGACTTGGGATAAAGCGCTACTCACTCTTGGAAATAAAAGTACAAATAACAGAAACACGTTATTAAGAGTGTCAAGGAACCATTTGAAATTTATTCTTCTAAATTTGTTCGTGGTAGAAATTGGAAAATGTAAAAAATAAAATGTTTTTTTTTCCCAGGAAGCGGTTTTTTTCTTTTGCCATTTTTTTTCAATTCCTTTAAAACATGGAAACCAAGATAGTTTTCAAAAAAGATTATAAATAATTATTTAAAAAAAAACATCAAAAAGGTCATGGAAGTTATTTATGTATCCAGTTGCAAAAAGTGGATTTTTCTGACACGAGACGTAAATTTAACGTCGAGTTTAGAAAAAAAAGAGTTTTGCAACGAGTTGCATATACAATTTGCATCGAAAAATTCTCTTGAAAATTTATTAATTAACCTACAACAAGCGCATGTCAACAAATAACAACAAGTGGACGACCATGGTAACGAGTGAACATTTTTGATCAAAAAATCGTGGAATTCAGTGCTGAAAAGTAGCACTTTTCAATTCTGTTTTCAGCTTCGAAATGTTTACTTTTCAACACTAATTTGCATAATCATCTTTTTTTTATCTTTTGAAATTTATATTTTTCGGTGACTTTCGAAACAAATCATAACAATTTCTTTACATGTTGGCCTACTGGACAATTTCAGCTAAAAATGACAGCCACTACGTAAGCACGCGGCGATGCAATTTTTTTCTTAAGATGGCTGAAATTGTCCAGTAGGCCGAAACGTAAAGAAATTGTTATAATTTGATTCGAAAATCTCTGAAAATTATCAACTTTAAAAAGATGACAAAAACCTTTGGTGATCAAAACTCGATTTTTTTTTAAGAAACTACATTATGCACATACGGCCAACAAATCTGATCCTTCGAATAGATTTCAGCTGAGAAACCGAGTCTAGATAAAGCTACAACATAAATTCTCTTCTTCTGAAAGTCACAATGTAGTTTTCCATTTTTTTTACAGAAAACCCCACACTTCGCACAAACTACGATTAAAGTTTAATTATTACCGATTTACCATTTTTCATTATTTTTTTTTTGTTCCAATAAAACTATCAGATTTTCTGAAGTAAGGTAAAAAGTTTCGAAAAATGTTCCGTAAGTGCTTAACAAACCCAAGTAACACCGATTGTTTTGTAAGACTCTTTAAGCCTCTTATGAAACCTAAACTTGGTCTAGTAGCCTGCTATAAAACTTAAAATGTTACTTGGGAAAGGTTACTGAATATAGCAAGATTTTTTTTGTGGTTAATGAACAACTTTGAAAAGCATTCGATGGGATCGAGTAGGCGTTGCCTTGCAAGGACGTCAAAATTTTCGCTCCCTGAAAAAAAGTTCTTCCAAAAGTTAGAAAATAGTTTACAAATGATTAAAAGAACATCGAGTTCAACTGATTTTAATTGCGACTATTAATATAATTATGAAATGCGTGTAGAAACTGGGAAATCCCGTGGTTATTTCATACACCAGGAAGAAACAAAAAGCGGCTTCAGAAGCTCCAGTTGCATCCAAGTTTCAAAACAGTATCATCCCTTCTCCTGCCAACTGAAGACGCACGGATCCGAAACAGTGTAAAATGAGATCCAACCTTTTTACAGTTTCAGACTTTTGTATTCTATTATTTTTTAAAATTTATTTGTTCCACAATACTTTGCGATATTTTCCACATTGTTGGCCTTAATAATCTCTACAATGCATGTTTACATACAACAGAGATCTTTCATTTTCCAGGATGCTTTTGGCTATGTTGGAAAAATATATGAAGAAGAAGAATGTTCGATGTATGTATACTGTTGGGTTCGAACTCGCGGACAACGGCTCAGGAAGCGACTGACTTGTCAACTGAGCTATATGAGCTATAATGAGATATAATGAGTTTTGAAAATGGTACACCAAATATCACTCATATAACCATGTTTGAAGCAAAGTCTATCAAGAATACATAACTAATTTCTTTAAATTGTAAATTTTTGGTAATGTTTTTGTTTAATTCTCAGAACTTTGTTAATTTTCAACATATTTTCTAGATAATTTATAGGAATATCACAATAATTTCACTTCATTATCCAATGTTTCAATCGTTCTTCAAGATTTTAACTAGGGACAACAATTTATTGCAAGATAAAGTTTGTGTGGAGTACATATATCAAATTGTTTCTTAATGTTGTTCCTTTTGATTTAAGTTATCATAAATGCTGGTCCCAAAGAATATCCAATAAAGATTGAAATATTGGATTTTTTTTAACGTGAAGCCGATTATTAAACGTAACCAAGGTTTTGGAAAGGATATCAAAAAAACGTTTGTATCGGTGATTGTTATAGATTTTGAATTTAAAATGCTTTGATTATTCATGATTATTCGGTTAAAAAAAATTAAAAAAAAAGTAAGATTTCTGTAATCAGAATTAAAATTCACATGGATGCATATGGAAGATTGTTTGTACATTCCTATGCTGATGATCATTTCATGATTATGATGCTCTGAACAAACATAATTATGATACGGTCATCCACATACGAAGGAAGAATGAATCTGTGTCATTCTGTAGCTCTAGTTGTTCGTTTTTTTGGTGAAATCCACCGGCCATCATCAGTAGCTTGTTTGCATCTTTCACTTTTGTAATTAGGCACGGAATGCCGAGCAATGTTGGAACCCATCTCCTTCTGAAATGTGAAAATAAGTTTTCCCGGTTCTGCATTTGTTTTGATTAAAATTAAACGAGCCACGAAATGGGGTGTGTGTTCTGTACATAGTAGGTAGAGGTACGCATCTCTTCTGCCTTTGACTTTTTCCTTGGCGCGGTCTGTTTAGGAATGAAATTATGAGAATTCGAAGGTTTGAGAAATATTTTTATCATTGAGAACAGGTGGTTTGACAAAAGGTTAAATGGTGACAGATGAAATTATAATTTAATTTTTGACCTTTAAAAAGCGGCATGGAAAATTAACGTTTTTTCTTTGTTTTCTATTTTCTTTACAGGTAATATTCTAATCCTTCAACATTCCATCAAAGACCGATGAAATAAATATCGTAAGTAATAAGCTTAAGGGTTAGTAATAATTCGTTGAACAACTGAGGAAACATGCTTACATTTTTTTCAAACTTCAACCTACAACGTTTCAACAACGCCTTTCAACGCCTGTCATTCTAAGTCAGTGAAAATGACAACCAATTTTTTTGGGGTGGAAATTTTTTTTTTCCACTTGTCGGTTAGTAAGACACTTTTCTTCCGATGAAAGGCATCCAACGGCGGAAACGTCTTGAGCGAAGGAAACAGGAAAAAAATTGCCGATTTTTTCCCCTTACCCATTTGTCTTCCACTCGATGCTGTTACTTTGGCAAGGCAAATGTAGCATACATAGTAACTGTATGACACTGACAACCTTCATGCTACTTTTTATGTGTTTATGCTTCGTTGGTTCGATTTTTCCACACAACATTCACATTTGTGGCTGCAAAAATGTAGTTGAATCCATACATGATATGGCAGAATTGTGTCAATGGGTATACATAAGTATATTTTTTTCATGTAAATACTTTACTTCTGAATATTTATCATATCCGATTAAAACCGATTTAAAGTAACGTTTTTTACGATCGTTTACTTATTCGGTAGGAATTGCGTTTCACATAAACATTTTTAACAGTTTGAGCTATCATTTCTTATGCGATTTAATGTTTTCTGGGTTTCATATTCATATCAGCATATAATTTGTAAATATTTAAAATGATTTTTTTTTATCTAAGTGATAATAAATATAGTAATGGATGAATATGTTTAATAAATAAATAAATAAATAAATAAATACACTTCCCAATAAAAAAAAATTATTTTGAAGATAAGTTAGGATTCTTGTGTGTAAAAATTTAAATTTCAATACGGAAGGTTTATTGAATTGCAAATTGAAATTGAGAATTCAAAATTAGTTTCAATTCGTGAACGTCAGATAGTGTCGTAGGATGAAATGTCTCTGGCCTAGCGTGATAAAGAACTAAATACCGCCAAAAGCGGGCCAATTTTTTTAAACATGTTTGCTTACATTAATTTTTAATCACCTTTTGGGTTCAACCATGATTCAAGCCTGAATCAACGGAAGATCTTCGGCTTTCAAAAAGTGAAAAAGATATTGGGCCTGTAAGCTTTTAAGCTTTTTTTTGTTCATTAAAGGATAATCGACTAGCTTCAATAAAATTGTCAGGAGTCATAATTCCAATTCAACATTGTTTATTTTTGTTTCAAGATTTTCACCACAAATGTTTAGTCCTATAGACCTTCTAGGGTAAATCTATTGTCATCGATTCCAGCCATCTCGAGTGAATGTGTGGAAGCAGTAAAACCAGAGATTTTACGATAATTGTTATTAGTTGTCAAATGTTTGGTTCGGGCCATTGAGAATTCAACGACGAGTCATAGGATGAGACCAAAAAGTGGAGGGGGCGGGAGAAAAAGAACCTTGTAACAAAGTCTAAATACTACTATTCATAGTTAGAACTATCGGAACGGTTTTTTTTTTCGTCCAAATACGAGGCGCACGAGAGATGAGATGAGAACTATCACCGCACCCTTTTACGGTTCAATAGGCCGGAATAATGGCTAGGCTAGAGGAAACTATTTCCAGCTGATTCCGATTTCCATCTAGTGGATTGAAGCTTGTATTGATTCGAAGCTCATTTGAATGATCAGCCAGTCTCCCTCTCGAGCTTCCCCAGGAAAGATTTATTCGCTTGGGGAGAGATGCTGGAATGTGAGATTAGATTTTTTTTTCGTTTAATGTATTTTCTATGAAATTGCCTGTCGCTTCCATTGAAAGCGTCCCAGTTTGCAGCATTCTACACATTCAGGGTGATTCCTAGTACACGCTTAACTTTTGAAACTGAATTTTCAACTACAAAACGAGCTGTTAAGAATTAAACTTGTAGATACATTGAGATAAGGTTCAAGATTATAACTTAAACTGAAATTTTTATATTTGACAGGTGAACAAAGCTAAATTTTAATAAACAATGAGAAAACATTTTAAGCGTGTATTGATGACTCTTAGATCCAGCTCAATCAATAAAAACTATGTCGAATTTTGAGTGCTCGAGAGCTTGATGTATGTGTGGAAGTAGAAATGGTTCGGAACTATCCGAATTTGGATCCGAATTGCTCTCGTCGACTAGTTCGCCAATTAATCGTCGTCTCGTGAACGGTTCGTCGGGGACAGAAAAGGGACCGAATGAGAGCCGAGAAGTCGGAGGTCGGTCGGATCAATTTCATTTCCGTTCTGCTCTGGATGTCAACTCGGGTATCGGGTAAATATGATTCGGTGAGATTAATCTGCCCTCATTGTTGATGTTTCTATAGATATATTTTGAAAGCAAAAGTGATGAGTTCGTAGATCAATCGGGTTAATTACTTGAAATTAAAAAAAAAAATGCACTGTCATTTTTTGTGTATACTTAGCGAAATATTGTTAACTCAACCTCCCTATTATCTAAAAAAAAAAATTATATAACTATCGCATTTGTCAAAATTTTCCTTGAAGAAACACCCGACCGGTATCAGTTCCTTGGGCAATATCAACATCATTGGGCGTTCCCTTACACTTCCGAAGTCAACCGGTTAGCACTTTCGAGCGCCAACGATCCGACTTTAAATTAGTCACGCGTTCCTCTACGCCTGTTTAGTATACGCATAGATCGCATTATCACCCTTACTGTCACCGCGCGCCGAAACTCGAACGAAGCTGATGACCTTGCCGGAGGGGAAAGATTGTTCCCCCTCCTACGCGCGCCCCGCAGGGTTTTTTGCTCCCTCGATTGACACTTTTTTCTCCTGGCACCGACTTCTTTTAATGTGGAAGTCATGTCTACAAGAAGGCAGAAGTCAACATCAACAGAATAAAACTACTAAAACGAACAACAATAACAATAACAAAAGCGATCACTACAGTGAGTGGATTTGTTTCTGGGTGATGTTGTTTTCCTACTTCTTCTGGTTCGATCGAAATGTTCTTTCCGTTCGCACTTCTCTGCTGGTGTTGTTATTTTTTTCGACATGTCGGTGAGAATTTTTTCGAAAGTGGTTTGACCCTGAAAGTATCTTTTCTGTTGACATTTGTTGTATGGCGGTTTGGTTGACGTCTTATGAAAAGAATCTCAAAAAAGGATCATTATTAAAACAAGCTTTAAAAACTTTTTTTTATTGTATTTTACATTGAATTAATACTACCACCTTTTAATAAATATTTGAAAATTTTGGCCAAATAGAAACTTTGATGTGCGTTCCTCGATAGAAGCTATAATACAATTGCTGAGAACCTCAAACGATAAAATAACAAAATTTAAGTGTGAGTAATTCTGCTAAATACGACGTACATCAAAAATTTTATAAAAATTTGTATATATGTAATACATTTTTATGATTTGTTTGTCTTATCAAACAGATTGTCATTGAAGCCTGAAATGCTCGAATTTGTCGCTTCTTGAATCTCCTTAAGCGCAACTCTGAAAACTACGAGCAACAGAAAGATGTTGACAAAGTCCACTCCGAATAGTTCTACAACGAGAATGCAACATAACTGATTTTCACTTTATTTGCCAAATCAAACAAAAAGTTATACTAAAGATAATCATGAAAGGATTTTTGGAAGCCTAGAATACACTTTAAAATCTGCTGATAAGTTTCGATGAAAAAAAAACAAGTTTTTTCCTTCATTTTTGTTGAGCGACTCCTGTATTTTGACCAAATTTGTCCGAATATTGCCCGAATTTTTGGGCGACAAATTTGATATCAACGTTCCAGATTTTTCCAGGTTTGTATATAAAATAACCCGGATTTGTCCAGCGGAGACGTGCTGAAAAAATTATGGCAACCTTAATCTAAAGAAACTCATCGAAGCCAATGAACCCGTTTCTTTAATGTCTGCCTCATTTTTTTAGGCCAAACTTGATAACCTAATAAGCTTTGGTTTCTCCTTTTTTTAGAACTGAGCTTGATTTGGAAAATAGGAGTTATAAAATAGCAGAACAATGACTTTCATAGCAAACAATATCTTACTCCGGAAGTGTTGAACAATTACCATAAACTGAGGGTGCTTTGATTACCTTTTTGACACATTTTTTAATATTCTCGTCTAATTTTGTAACATCTGAAGGTTTTAAAACACTCACTGTGGCAAGGAGTATACCCAGCAAACATTTTTATAGGAATATTTCTCAACAACTTTGTTATACGTTTCATATACATTATAGAATGATAGTATGAAACACGAAAAAACAGCATTTACCTACCAAAGTGGATGCAATATACATACAAATTTTCAACTTCTGGCTAAAGCGATAAGAGTATACGATTTCGAACCCATATTCATACATACTGAAAGAATGCAAGAGAGCGCAAGTTTTTTCTCTCAACGCATGCAAACCGTTGCCAGCGACAATATTTGCTGCCTCTGTCATTGGACAATTCTTGCAAATACATCATCTGATTTTTAGCAATCTGGTTGCACTGTTGGTCGCAAAGAGAACAACAAAGCTGTTCTCTCTTTTGACCCACGCGGGAGAAAAAAAGGATCAAAATCGTCTTCAAAATCTGCAAACATGGCGGACTTTTTATCATATCCGATTAAAACCATTTAATCCGACTTGGAGTAACGATTTTTATGAAATTTTACTTGTGTTAGTTGGAATTACGATTCGCAGTAACGTTTTTAATGACTTGAGTTATCATTTTTAATGCGATTTCATGTTTGCTGGGTAATTTACGATCGTCTTGACTAGATCCAATTGAAAGTTTATTGAAAAAACAAAAGTTCATGTTCCGGGATAACTTTCATCAACCAACTAATTTTGAGCCCAATCTCTGGCATAATATTGTTTGAGACCAATTTATGATGCCATTGAAGTATTGTTGCCACGATTAAACCATCGATATGGTTTTAAAAATAAGCGTGTAGGAGGTGAAAAAGGAAGCGATAAGAAGAGGAAGTAAAGGATAGAAAGAACGTTGTCAAATTAGTAAAAACGATGGAAATTGTTAGCTAGATCAAAGGTAGTCCAGTCGGAAAGAATTATAGTAGTTATTATCGGTTTTTTTTCGAGTGATGTTTCTCTTTTTGGACAACGATTTTGTTGGGGCATTTTATTTGCTGGAAAAATCGTCTAAGCTTTGCAGATTTCTTCTCAAACATTGCAGCTTTGCATTCAAGCTTTGAGTAAAAGAACATCATCGCACTAAAACATTAAATATCAAACGTCACTACAGGTTATCTTTGTTAAATATCTCAAATTTTATTTATGTACACCGAGGAATAGGAGTCCCACAAATATATGAAAGTAAGTACAATCTTTTGAATTTTTCACAAAAGAAGTGTCTTATTAAAACATTGCTTTAACAGTTTTATAGACTAATAACGTTATTGCTGGCGGGTTGGTAGTTGTATTTTTTGTAGCAACCAGTATCACAACCTCAAAGTATTCTGCATACATTAAGGGGTAAAAAATATAAAATTTTCGCATAGAAGTTTAAAAAAAAAAAAAACAACAAATTTAAGGATCCAAATGTATTCATACAATATTTCTGTTGAGTTTTTTTTTTTCTATGAAATTTACTGCTTAGGTGAGTTCGTGATGATTTTTTTTCTGTACAGGTTTACTTTTGGAAGAAATAAAGTGAAAAGTTAAACTTTAACCAAAATTGACGCATTATTAGTGGAAGTGTTTGTAGTAGGCCTTCGGAAAACAGATATTTTTAAGAATTTTGAATTGAAAATAAAAAATTTTATGAAATTTTGGCATTGAAACAAAATTTCACATATTTGAAATTTGATAGCTTTCAAACGTAGAAAACAGTTTTTGAATACATTAACTTTAGACGTGATTCCTCATAATCTTATGAAATTTATCCTTTGTTCATCAATGTTCTCCAAGTGCTCAAAGTTCCTTCATTTTACGGTTCTTTTTTGATAAAAAAAAATCTCTGTCTGTAGGGGAAATGATTGAAAGGATAGTTTGAAGGTCCAGTGACTGCTTTTTGGCGAGTAAGGTACACTTTACAATCACATTTTTCTACTAAGACGAATAGTGTATCAAAAGTAAGTTACTTTCTTCAGTTCCGTAGAAAAAAGGTATCAAATTTAGACAACATCTTCAATTGTATTAAACGGATTTGGAATTAAACTGTTTTGGAATAATTTTCTGGTACATACCTCCCTGCTTCTCATATTTACGAGATTTTTATGAAAAAAAACAGTTTCTTCGAGTTTGAAGGCCCAACTGAATCCGTACAACATTTTTGTTGTATTTCAAAATTGTGCATTTAATATCCTTCATTATCAATTGACATTTTAGATAATGGGAAAAAGGGCAAGACATGAACCATGAGCTTTCGGTTCAAAAAAGAAATTTCGTCAAAATTTGAGACATAATCAATATGCAGCTGGCTATAGTGGGATGTGAAACACTTCAAAAATATGATAATAAGGTAGAAAAAAGACTGCTGAAAAGTTTAAAATATTAAGCGTGGTGATTTAACGATTCTTACGAATCTCAATTCAGAGATTCACTCAGACACGTCCATCGCTCACAAGAATATATCAATGACTGACTTTGTTTTGAATGTTTTGCCTAGTGTTGCCAAAATAACTAACTTTGCCATGGAAATTTATTTGATTTTTTGTGTCTTGATTATTTTTTTTAACTTTTTTCTTGACGACTTTTGTTATTTCAAACCAGGTATCATTTATCAAAATTTCTATCATCTTTATTCTACATTCCATTCTAAGCAAAAGATGCTGTTAATTTTTTTAAATATCCTTTCTCTTAATTCTACATTCTGTTCTTAGCACAGACTTTTCAAATTTTTGAATTATTTTATTTTGTTTCTGCAGATCCTTCATCTCATCCCTACATTCTTTCTCACCTCTTTTCTCGATAGAAACTTTTATTTTGAAACTTATGTTTTTCTCTAAATCAAAATTTTATTATTAACATCCTTAATTTCAATTCTTCAATTCTACATCACAAAAAATCAGCTGAAGCTGGTCTAAAATCAGTGAATCCTAAGCCAATCCGTTTTTTTTCCACCGGAAGGCCAAAACAAAACAAACAATCAGCAGCATCAGCATTAAAATTTGCACATCCTAAGCCAACTTCGTATTTTTCCACCAGACCAAATCAAAACAAACGAAAAGCAGCAGCAGCAGCAGCCTCAAAAATCAGCACTTGCTAAGCTAATCCGTCTTTTCCATCTGAAGGCAAAATTACAACAAACAATCGGCAGCAACTGCCATAAAAATATGCGCTTCCTAAGTCAATTCCGTCTTTTCAACCGGAAGGCCAAATTATTACAAACAGTCAGCAGTAGCCTTAAGAAACTGCGCTTCCTTAGCCAATTCGTCTTTTTTCCAGGGGCCGAATCAGAAAAAAATTAGTCCGTAGCAGCAGCCTTTAAATTTCTGCGCTTTCTGTGCCAATCCGTCTTTCTACCGGAGGCCAGAATCAGAAACAAACTTTTCGTAGCAGCAGCCTCGCTGATCTGCGCTCTCTGTCCTTCTTCTATCAACCACGCTGTTTACGCGTAGATTTAAGGGGGGGGGGGGTAGGGTCTAACGGGTATAAAAAAAACACCATTTCCAAAATTCTATAGAAATCGCATTTCAAGGTTCATGCCTGAAATATTGCACCTCGCGTAACTTTTGATCTCATCGATAGAACTTTTCGAAAACTTCAGACATGCTAGTTTCATATTTCAACAATCACTCTGCAAAATTTCAATACAAAATGTAGCGTAGTTTCAGAAATATTGCAGTTTGAATGAGAAAAGTCCATAAAGTTCGATTTTTGTAGAATTACTGTTTCTCAGGCCACACAAACTCCAGAAAGCTTAAATTTTGTGATATAATAGTGTGATAGTTGATCTATTTAACGCAAAAAATTTTATCAAAAAATATCATCAGAGTAAAAAGTTATGGAAGTTCAAAGTCGAAGTGACAATGCGCTTGCTTCCTATTTCTATACAATTATTAACGGTACTGTAGGTACTTTATTCTGTTCCATCCATCAATTCTTATAACAAATGGGTAAATCTAAAAAATTCTAATATCACCCGATGCCATCATGTGTGGGCTTGATCTTACTGTAAGGTCTGAGCACGTGCATTGTCTAAGCAGCTTCTTACTCTAGAAAGCATAGCTCTGAGACACGTTTTTTCCTCAACCAACAGACATGCTTAACCCTACTCTTTTTCAGTCACACACGTCACTACAGTTGTTAACAAGAGGGTTTAAAGAAAAACAAATTAAGCAAAAACTTTCTGTGGCAGCATTCCTGGTACCTCAAAAATTGATGAGACCATTTATTCTTTACAAATAAGTTTAAATGTTTCCTGACTTACTCGAGAAGTGATCGTTTACAATTTAGAACAAATACCTGCTAAAAAGGCGGAAATCCCATCCCCATAGAACACCAAAAAATGTTACATTTTGGGACATCACGCATGCCTCGCTTTTCTTATCACCTGTCACCTGGAGCTTAAGGAAAACATACACAAACAAAACTAGGAAGAGTGAAGGAAAATAGAGATAAAAAAACCTAAGCCAACTACGCAAGGTTTTCCTCAATGAAACGCGCGCGTTCTGTGGGAAGCGTTAGGAACCCACGTGTCCCCGAAAAAAAAACCCTGGAAAACGCCACTCAGTCAGTCAGTTAGTAGGTCACGAAGTTAGTCAGTCAGTCGATCAGGTGTGTGTGCACGTTATGTCGCAGCGCGCTGCAGTAGAAAACACGTCCATTTTGGAGGTTATCTTGGTCGGAAGCACGCGCAGCGCAAGTACGCGCGCAACGCAAAGCCAATAGTTG
Source organism: Uranotaenia lowii (assembly GCF_029784155.1). Classification (NCBI taxonomy): domain Eukaryota; kingdom Metazoa; phylum Arthropoda; class Insecta; order Diptera; family Culicidae; genus Uranotaenia; species Uranotaenia lowii. The sequence goes on along the minus strand of NC_073692.1, from coordinate 349,896,929 downwards.
ACCATTTTTAGTTTTGCTTGTAGCTACTTCCAGTATAGTAGGCAACTTATCGGAAAGTGTGTTATTTCTACGCTACGCTTTATTTTTTGGGATTGGTCAATGATGGCTTTGCGCGTTTGCAAGGTCACTCTATTCAACTGTCAAATCGAAGGAGGGATTGCTTGGATTGTTTGCGCACTAGATTTGGGAGTGCAGCAGGGTTGTGTGCACGCGTCATGTGAGAAGATGTCAACTCGATCAGGGCTGGGACAATCAAGTGAGATTTTCGACATTCAGTTGTTCATCTCCCGAAGCTCGGGCCACATGTTTCAGATTTTTTCCCATTCACCATTGTGTTAGACATGAATGTAGGTAGGCGCAAGTGTAGTTTCGGAATGGAACTTCCCAGCTCTAGGGCCTAGCTCCACGATCCGAACCACCAGCTGTGGCGCGCAGCAAGATCTGACAACAAGCAACAATAACAACAAAAACAAACTGTCTAATGTCAGCAGATGATGGCGCGGAAAGTGAGCGGAAAACTCGTTTGCACGCCTGACTTACGTAACATTCTCTATCACTTGTACGGCTGAATTGAGTTGAGTTGAGTTGCTGCTGCCCTAGAGCTTGTACCTACTCAGTACCCAGTACTAACAGCCATTCCCTCATACTGTGCCAGTACCCACTTCAAATGACTGATCCAATTGTCATTCTCGCTTGGCAGCAAGCTTGACTTGACTTGGCTTGGCTTGGCTTGGGAGCTGACATGACGTTGCTGTCCCACGGCAAAAAAGCGTATCCAATCTGGTAGATCGATCTTCAAATGTCGATTCGAGCAGGGAGAGGCAAGACACTCTTGGGCCAGGGTTTTGAGAATTTCGAAAACGTCAACCTTTCAAAAACTAGATTTCATTATTTTGGAAAGTAGAATCATAAATTACCGGTGATGATCTATCAACACACATATGTAATTAAAAAAAAACAATCCTAGCGAAAGTCGTCTAAAGAATAATAAGATTTAAGAAAAACATTTGAAAATTTTGAGGGATCGTTAAATTGTGTATTTTTTGAAAAACTCAAAAGTTAACTACTGTAAATTCACAACTCCGTTAGATTTTTTTTTTCAGTGTAATCTAGCTATACTGCACGGAAAATATAAAAAAAGGTAAAATTTTCCGAGAAGCGGGGTGACACCCCTCTTTTGAGGTAAATTTTACCTTTTTTTCATTCACATAGCAAAAAGGTAAATTTTACCTTTTTTTAATTCATCTAGCAAAAAGGTAAATTTTACCTTTTTCGCATTCACCTAGAAAAATAGTAAATAATACCGTTTTCCCATTCGCTGATTTAAAAGGTATATGCTAGTTAGTCTGATTGGTTTCTTCAATAAAAATAAAAACAAAATTCATTCAAAAATTGATATTATTTGAAATGAATAGGGACTTAACTTATATTTATGGTTGAAATGTATCACCGTGTTTAAAAAAATTGTTGAGACAAGTCCTTTCTTCGCCATTCATTCCCTTCTCCGTTCGACTAAACCGATCAGGTCCGCCTTTTCGGAAGGATATCTGGAGAATGACTTGGAATACACCTCGAAGCTCTGTGGGTTGATCTAAAACTGAAGGAAAGTATCAGCACAGCTAAATGATATCTAAGAAAACACTTACCATTCTGTTCCGATTTTTACATATTGAGCACGAAGCAAAACTTATTCCTGAACGACAAAACAGCTTAACCTCAATAAACGAGTTCTGCAAATAGTTACTTTTTTTTCGAGATGAACTGTATCGTTTTGTTTGGCTCAATCCAGGTCAACTTTACCTCGCTGAGAGGTAAGTAAACCTTATTTGAATTTACCTTTTCTTCTAGGTGAATTATTTTTTTTATTCAGTTCAATTCAGGTAAACTCCACCTCGCTACGAGGTAAGATTTACCTTTTTTGGATTCAATTTTTTTCTCGATGAATTGTACCTTCTTTAGAACCTCAGTTCAGGTAATTTTACCTCGCTGTAAGGTGAGTTTCACCTCGAAGAGGAAGAAGTTACCTTTTTGGCTTTCACGAGCGTTCACCTTGCTATCTCGGTAAATTTTACTCTTTTATTATTTTTCGTGTGTAGAAAATAACCAAGGCCGTGCGAACGGGGGAGGGTTATGGGTTAAACCCTCCTCACCATGGAGATTTTTGCAAGTAAAATTTTCAATTCAAGAAACAATCTTCTCAAATAATGAGAAATTACTTGATTCTAAAATAAGGTTGCCAGAATTTTTTCAGCATTTATAAAGGCCGTATAAATTTTGGGAATTTTATCCAAAAACCTGGAAAAATCCGGGCATTTGTTTTGAAGATGTCAATCAAAAATCAAGACAATATCCAGACAATATTCGGGCAAATTTGTCCAAAACTCAGGAATTACTCAACAAAATTAAAGAATAAAAACTTGAAATATTTTTTTTTTATTAAAACTCATCAACTTATTTAATATCGCATTTGAGGCTTCCAAAACATCTTTAAAGATTATTTTACAAAAATTGCTCAGAGAATTTTGATTTGAACGAATAAATAAAAAAAGTGCTACACAATGGTTTTTTTGTTTGATTTGTCAAATAAAGTGAATGAATTCGGGCAAAATCCGGGCTATTTTCAATGAAATATGAGCAACCGGACTGGACCGGACTTTTCTAAAAAAATGTATTAAATATCCGGGCAAACCTGATTAAAATCGAACAATCTGCCAACCCTATCATAGAAGATATTTCAACACAAGTGCGTTCGGCAAAATTTACCCCAAAATCAATCTATGCTTAAGACTTTTGTTTTTTTTTTAAGATGACCATGAAATGAACTAATTTTTAATTGAAAATTGCGATTTGCAATTCAATTAAATTGTTGTATTGAAACTCAAATCTTGGCGCACAAAAACCCTACCTCGTCTTTAGAATGGGTTTTTATAAGGAAGAGTGACTAAATAAGTTTGGAATTTAAAACCAACCAAAACTCATTCATCGAATGCTTTTTTTCACATAAACAAGTTGGTGGCAATGTCACTAAAAACTTCAAACTGATATGATACATTCTTCAAGAAACCAATTTCAGACTCAATTTTATTATTATTTTTCCAAATGTTCAACTCCACATCACAAATTCACATTTTTCCGATGTTCAAGACAAGTATCACAGAGATAATTTTGCTTAATTTGGATGTCCTGAATTCAAATATGCATTTTTAATCGGGTTTAGTTTTCGAAAAAAACATGATAATAAGCAAAACTTTTTAAACAAATTTCTTCGTTTTTTAACAAAACTTTGAAACAGTACACAAATTTTCAAAATAAAGATTTTGGTTCAACTCTCATTTTTTTTTCTAAGACTACACTTAATTGAAGCTTTTTCGAAAAAAAAGTATAAATTATTTTTTTACTTTTTCCCATTATGTAAAAAAACAGTTTTTAACGAATTTTCAAAAAAAGATCTAACCTGAATTGATTTTAAGATATTTTTTGAAGAATTTATAAAATCGTTTTGAATACAGTGTCCTATCCAGGATTTCACGATCGGGAATTCCAGGGAATAAAAATAAATATTCGGGAATTTCCGGATCCCGGGAAATTTCTGAAGCCAATAAAAAATGCTTAGTTATTAACAATTCACACGATGATTGAAAAAGGAAAATGATAGACTCGAACATTTTTCTTTTATCTTAAACTGGTAATATATTGAATTTAATAAAAAAAAATGTTTTTCGTTCGAAACTTAGTATATAAGTATTTTTAAACTGAATTTGAGTTTTTTTAGGTCATTCACCGTCATCATCTTCAAAATATTAATCCTTAGTTCGATGCAGTACTTTTAATAATTTATTTCAGAATCAGTTTTTTTTTTCTATTTTGTAGATTTCTTAGTTCATCAGTTATAAAAGATTGATTTAAATTTAAGCTAACTGGCTCCCAAACTTTAAAACTTAATATCAACAAAACTAAAGGTATAAGTCAAGACTGGATAAAAAAAAATTGAGTCAGGGACGCAAAAACCTTCCAAATCAATCATTAAAAAACTAGCAAAATGCTGATCCCTCATGTTATCAATTGAATCCTATAAATTATTTGAAATTTATTTAAAATTTTATCTAAAAAAATCCTTCTTAAATGTTTAAAAAGCTTAACTTCGTATTTTGTTTTAACTTTCAAATATATCTATCCCAATCGATAAGTTTTTGTGTTTTGAAAACATAATCTTTTTCGTTTTGGAAGCCCATAAATCTGAATTTTTAATAGGAAAAACATTGTTTTTACCTTCTGTCCTTTCCATGACCAAATATTTACAATTCATTGTTTTAAACTTTTAACTATTAAATTTGCACTTGAAAATTCATAAACTTTTCACTTGTTTCTATTATTGTGAACTTCAAACTGGAAGAATTTCAAAAGAAAATGATTTTGGGTATTCAAAATTGAATACTTTATTCTTTCTATCGAATAATCTCTGACTTTAAATCAAATCAATTTTTTATCAAATTAAATTCAATCATCATTCAATTCAACTATGAATTTGAATAAATTCTCTTATGTTCAAAATGAAATTTTATTTCCTAATCGAGGATTCACAAACTATAACCGAAAAGAAACTGAAAGTCAAGTTCCTTAGCCTCTGTTCTAATGCAATTTTTGAAAAAAATCACTCGTCTATGAAGTTTTTCGTATCACAAAAGTTGTTTGTACTCATAAAACTAAGCATCGATGGATTTCTCAGCAAAAAAAAAATGGGTTCAAGAGGGTGAAATCATAAATTTTGAAAATACATTCTAAAATCTTTCGAATGGTGAGCAAAATTAGTATAATGAAGCTTTAAAAAACAAAAAATGGAATTAACTTTCAAAAACGATGTAAAAAGTGATCAAAATTGTTTACGCAAAAGCGGAGCGTTTTAGACCCATAGTGTCTTTGAGACATTTCACCTACATTGAAAGCACTTTAAAATATGATTTTGATAAAAATGATTCAATCACCAGGCAGTGAGATAGAAAAATTATTTTTAGTAATTTTCATTATAGAGCAATTATGTCTTTAGCAAGTTTGTAGACTGTAAAAATTTTTGCAAATTTGTTGAAGACGTTAACATCGTAGAAGCTAATTCAAAAAAGTTAGAAGGGATTAAAAAAAAATTCATTAAAAATTTTCAGTTTTTTAAATATATATTTTCAGGCTATGCTTATTCAAGCAAAATATGTTTGAAGAAGTTTTGAATCATTCAAAATGGAATAGTTATGTAGAACACAATCAATAAAAATATTCAGTCTAAAACGAGTTAGATTGGCAAAATGTAAAAAACAGCTGTTTTCGAACACCTGTATCTTTCTAGTTCTAATGAGTTCTTTCAAACATATTTTGCCTGAATAAGCTCAGCCTGAAAAGATATTGTTAAAAATCTAAAAAAATTGAATAAAAAGTTTTTTTTTCATTTTGAACCCTTCTAACTTTTTTGAGTTAGCTTCTACGATGTTGACGTCTTCAACAAATTTGCAACATTTTTTACAATCTACAAACTTGCTAAATACATAATTGCTTTTAAATGGAAATTGCAAACAAATTTTTTTATCTCACTGCTAGGTGATTGAATCATTTTTATAAAATCATATTTTGAAGTTCTTTTAATGTAGGTAAAATGTCTCGAAAACTTTATGGGTCTAAAACGCTCCGTTTTGGTGTAAACCATTTTTATCACCTTTTTAATTTATTTGATTGTTAAAATCTTGTAATTTGTTGAAGAGTCTGTTAGATTGGGTTTTTTTTATTTAAGTCTATAATAAGTTTTTTAGGAAAGCTTTCAATATCTCCTAAAAAAAAAACTTAATAAATGCTCAAATAAAATAAACCTCATCTTCCAAACTCTTGAGCAAATTTAAAGATTTTAACCATTTTGATGAATATAAAACAAATTTTTAAAAATAAAAGTAAGAGATTGAAATTTTTTGGTTCAAATCTGGTTCTAGCCAACTTGATCCAAATTTCATGATTTCAGTTTGATATTTGTTTTTTTTAAACTTCAATATTAGCAATGTTAAAAATACACCGAAAAAATATAGAATTTTGTGCCCCTTTTTTAAAGATGAAGATCAGCTACATGTTTCTTTATCAGCAAACAATTTTCACTAAAAATCAATTGAATAGTAATAATGATGTACAAACCATTAAAAAAAAAATATTTTTTTATAAAACTACTTTAAAAAACAAAAATTATTCTTTATATTTCTCGCATGAGTTTATGACGTCGTAGAAAACAAAATGTAAACAAAGAGTTTTATTACGAAAAAATACAAAAACTGACATAAACTAGTTGCAACTTCTTTCCATTTAGAATATTTCAAGCCTGGACAACATACTCTGTATGTGAAATACAAATTTTAAAGTTGTTTTGAAAAGTTTTGCAACAGTTTTCTGTGAATTCTTAAGATGTTTCATACGACGTAACGGAGGCTCACGCGAGATTTGTGCTTTTAAGCTTAATCGTGTGAATAAACCATCTTCGATTAAAAATTTGAAATAGAAAAAATTGATCTCCTCAATTACTCATTGAAATAGTCGATTTGATATTTTTATCTTGATTGTAAAACTCATTTTTGAGTTAAATCATATTCTGAATTTTGAGCCTGCATTCTGAATCTGACTTCTGAAGCTGAAATAAAAATATGAACTTTCAATCTGTTTCCCAATTGGAATACGATTACTGAAATGTACCAAAATTTGAATCTTAGTTCCAGATCATAATTTCAACAGAAGAATTTCAGAGCCCCCATTTATGAATTTTGAAATTAAATTCTGTGGTAAATTGATGGATTTAATCTAAATTCATGATCTAAATTATTTTTTTAAAACTGAATCGTAAATCTGAATTAAAATAAGAATTTCGAAAAATGTATCTGGTTCGGAGTTTTCAATTTTTGATCGCCATTTTGAAACTATGGCACATAAATTAAAATCTTTTTTTGTTCGGAAAATTATCGTTTTTCTAAAAACTTGAGACTAAAAATCGAATATCACCCCATGAAAAGAAACTTATTACAAAAATATTGAAAATACATAGAATTTTCGTAAATCATGAATCAAATTTATGTGAATGAAAAAACAAATTCAAACCAGGATTTCTAAGCAGTTTTCATCCTCAAACTGAAAATCAAGAATCTTCATTTGGTTACAGAATCCGGATTAATTTTATTTTCTAATTGGCATTTCAGTCTTTAGGAAGCAAATCACAGAATTTTTCAATTTGCCCGACGTTTCGGCCTTTGATCTTGGCCTTCTTCAAGGGATAATTTGCATTAAACTGTAGATGTTCCTGAGTGTATACTGTGTGAAGAGAATTTCTGTCGGATTTTAACCTATTTCAATGAATATTCACAATAGTAGAGGTCGTAATTAAATAAAAACTGTTGAATTTTATGTGGACACATTTCTCGTAGCTTACTATTAAAATGGTGTGGATTTGTTTAGCACACCATTTTAACAACAACGGATTTGTGGTCGTAAAATGTTAAATCAAATGCCCAGATTTTAACAGGTTTTCATATAAAAGTGTCTGGATTTTTCCAGCCAAGATAGGTGTTGAAAAAATTTGGCAACCTTAATCCAACCTCCAAATCCAACCTTAATCCAAATCCAAATTAAGCGAGATAAATAGCCTAGAAAAAATATTATCTCGAAATTCATATGTTTCTCGAACCAGACCAAGGCTGCTTTCAAATCAGCTCTCACGTGAAAACCTCGAAACAAACGGATGGAATTTATAGCTTTCTTGAGAACATTTTATAACTTTTCACCACGGACACGATTAACGACCATTTAAATACTTGAAATTTTAAATAAATGGAATTGATCACATCCTGACCAATTGCGAATTACAAGTTGACTGACAGTTGAGTTTTTTTAGAGAGACTTCGATGTTGACAAACATCAAAACCGAACATCAAAAACAACATAAAAAAAACAATAACCCACAGTGCAAATAGCTACAAAGCGAGCGCGACACATTGAGGTCAGCGTTCGAAGTGGCGGAGTGTTGTCGTAGGTACGAAACTGTTCGATGTTTTCCTTTTTCGAGATAAAAAAAAAGAGTAGTTAGGGGTGAAACACCTCAAGTTTAAGTTTTGAAGTTAAACTTTCTTTGGTAAATACTTACAAATATACAGATTTGAAATTGTCCAATAACTTAAAAACATAGGTCGATTCACGCCCTGTCTGACCTCCTGTTTTTGAAACTTCGCGATTCCTGTTTTGATTCCTTATTTTTCAAATCTACACGCTGAAGAAGCAAAGCAAACATTTGGGTCCTCATTTGATTCTCATTCACACGTTTTCAGCAATAGTTCTCAGCTTAATTTTGAAATAAAAAAAATTAAAAAGGAAATACAGTTGCGTTCAAAAAAGAATGAAATCACGTGAAGCTGCGCAGCCACTTCCAACTTTGACATGCTGCCATTTCTCTCTCGGTTGATATTTTTTCATGAAAATTTCACAAAATCTAGTTCAACTATCCAACAAACACTCCACAAAATTCAAAGTCTTTACAATGACGGAAAACAAAGATACAGCTATTCCCGTAAAAAAGGGAAATTTGGAGTTGCTTCACTAAATTTGCTGTATCTTTGACAATTTTCATTGAAAAATCATGAAATTTGGTCCAAAGGTGTAAAAATGTTTGATCTAATACCAGGCCAAGTTTCGTCAAAATCGATGAATGTGATCAAAAATGGTGCCGGGTTGAAAATAAGGTTCATTATCGCTCAGCAGACGATTTCATTCTTTTTTGGACGGATGTTTATATGGAAATCATCGTAATCCATGTATTCTTGGTATGTTGTTTCACAATACCAAAATTTATTACAAAGAATGTTGTAAATTGCTAAAAACTTCATTCGTATTTTGTTTTGAAAGAGAAAATCTTTCAACAGGGTTCAAAAAAGAAGAACAGAGTTTCAGAAATGACCTGCTAATTATACCGATAAACAAATTTGATCCACAATTAAAGCGAATATTCTATTCGCTCTTATTTTTCAAAACCAGTTCTGTTGGAACAATTTCTGTTTCTAAACAAAGCAAGAATAAAGTTTCTATCAATTTACAACATTCTTTGTGATAAATTTTGGTTTTGTGAAAGAAAATACCAAGAATACATGGATAACGTTGTTTTCCATATAAACATCCGTCCAAAATAGAATGAAATCGTCTGCTGAGCGATAATGAACCTTATTTTCAACCCGGTACCATTTTTGATCACGTTCATCGATTTTAACAAAACTTGGCCTGGTATTAGATCAAACATTTTTACATCTTTGGACCAAATTTCAAGATTTTTCAATGAAAATTGTCAAAAATACAGCAAATTTAGTGAAGCAACTCCAAATTTCCCTTTTTTACGGGAATAGCTGTATCTTTGTTTTCCGTCATTGTAAAGACTTCAAATTTTGTGGATAGTTAGTTGGATAATTGAACTAGATTGTGTGAAATTTTCATGAAAAAATATCAACCGAGAGAGAAATGGCAGCATGTCAAAGTTGGAAGTGGCTGCGCAGCTTCACGCGATTTCATTCTTTTTTGAACGCAACTGTAAGTTGTTAAGAAATCAGATGTTTTTAGAATCAAATAATGGAAAAAAATCATTTTGTTAATCCAGTTGAAAACAGAAATGTTGATTAAATAAATTTAAACTTAAAAGTTAAATTATCCGACGTTATTTTTAGTCCTTGAAAATATTATATCGTAAAAATTTAGAACAGTTCAGCCTTTTTTGTAGTATGTTTACCGGTGAATTTTCCTATATTGGATTCTTCTGTCCCTGAATAGTGTTGTCGTACAAGTATGTGCATTTTTTTTACAGCTCAAATAACACAAAAAATTCCGGACAATCGATTCGGCACATTCGAATTCTTTAGAAGCTTCCACATTTGGACATTCTATGGATTTTTTTCTTTCAAGTAGATGCGCTGCTCCAGAATATTCAATGCAAAGTTGGTTGGTCCAGAAGAAATATGTTGAAAAAGGGAATAAAAACATGTTAAAACATTTCTATAAAAAAAAACCTCCTTTTGGAAATTTTTCTGAATTTTAAACTTTCTGTTCATGCCAGGAGAGATAACCGTGAAAAAACCAAAAAATGCGCCAAATTAAGTTTACAAAATAGGACTTGCTTTTTTGCTTTCCCCCAACTGAGTTTTGTGTTAAATTTCTTGATCGTGCAGCTACACGAAAAATTTTGCTACACCCAAAGATGCCATGTCGTTTTGGCGAAAATCAGGACAATATGAAGAAAAAATCAGGATTTTTCAGGACGCCACAAATTCTGCTTAAATAACATTAAGGCAAAATAAAGGTAGTGTAGACGCCTTGATTTAGTTCTGAACCGGACATTATTATAGGCTTAAATATTTTTTTTAGATTTGTTCGATATCCTAATAATTTAAATAAAAATTCAATAACAGTTGACGTTAACTTTTTTGAAAATCTGGACAATTCTGTACATTAAAACAGATTTTTCAAATATCATGACAAATCAAGAGAATTTAAAAAATCAGGACGGGCTTTCGAAAATCTGGACAAATCCAGATTATTCAGGACACCTGGCACCTTTGGCCACTCCCCATTTCTCGTTCGTAAATTTTTGCAAACAGGACATGCGAACTGTCAACATTGTTTTAATTTAAATGACTTTGTTTACCTCTAACCAGGCCCTGATTGTACCTTGATTTAATCTCTTTTTATGCAAAATAAAACAAAAAACTGTGATTGGTTTACCACTGATAAGCTGATATAACTCTGCACCACATTTCCATCAACCAAAGGTTCGTGTCTTAACTGCTTAGTAAGTGATTAATACACTGCTTGAGATGGGGCGCTAGCATTCAAAAATTACCCCACGTGTTCTAACGACACGTAGAAAAATACATAGAATTTCCCTTATCTACCAAGCATTTTTAGCCTGCTTCAATTTTTATGCGTGCAAAAGTATAAGTTGCTATGTTGTTCAATTTTTGTTATGTTTTCCTCCCAGTGAAAAAAGGTCCCGATGGTTGAAACGTACTAGATTCATTAAGCCTTGAAATTTGAGGAACAAAATTTGAAACATGCCATATGAAAATTAATTCTTCATATTAAAAAAAAATTCCAATTAATAGGATTTTAAAATTAAAAAAATAATTTCATAATATTATTTAATTAAGTTTAACAGTTTTTAAGAATTAATTTTAGCAAATGAATAAAAGTTATAAACACTCAAAGCGAAAATGTTCTTCTTCTTATTGAGAAAAAATTGCAGTTCTTTAAAAAAGGATCTTCTGGTGAACGATTTAGTCTGGGCATTTTATTAGAGAATATACTTCTAAGATCATCTGAAACTTCTTCAAATTTTCCCTTTGGATAAAATTTTAAAAAGGTCATACACTCATTTTCAACAAGAATAGAATTGATCCGATACAATTAAACTAAAATTTAAACTAACTGAGTTACATTACTCTTCATAAAAAATATTTTCGAATTGTCAAATAAAAATTGAATGATTTACGAAAAAATCGAAATTTAGCTATTGGTACCAATACATGATCGGGAAACGAAGCTTAGGGAATGATGAGCTAGTTGGCGCCAGGAGCTTCTGGGCGATGAATATTTTTCTTCTCCACAGGAGAAGTTATATCAGCTTATCAGTGGATTTACTACTAGTTTTAATTTTTAATTTATTTTTTAGATTTATCAAAATGCACATGAACGATTTTTTGGAAGCCTAAATTTCCAAAGTTTAAAATAAAGTAGTCCAGCCAGACTTAGTTGATCTAAATAAATTCGAGAAAACTGTTGGCAAGCTCACTAAATTAGAATGTTAAATATCAAGCTCAGAGTGACCAGCTTCTGACAAGTTCAGCGCTCCCGGCAATCGTGAAATCTGACGATCGTTTTCCCGGGAAATCTCGGGATCCCGAAAAAAAATCAAAATGAAGATTTTACCACTCTACTGCAAAATAATAGGATTGCAAAACATATCTAGTTTTTTAAGGCCTCAAAAATTCAATTATCAATTTTAAAACCCAAGATCCAAAAACGAAGTACTTTAACCGGAAAACTGGACTGCCAAAATCTGGAATAGTTGAGAAAAAAATCGATAGAATCGAAAGAAGTTGATTAGCTAGACTTCAGGTCATTCATCAAATCTCGTATATTTTCAGATAACTATCCTTATGATTCAAAATATGGCATTTTTCTGCCGATGATTTGGCTACTGTCAACAGTTTGCAAAATGGAAGCTCTAAATAATGAGTGTTGCAAAAAATAACTTTTTGATCTTTACGACGCGTTTCTATTGGAATTGTCTAGTTTTTTAGATTTTTTGTCGTTTTTCACTTTTACCCTAAGTTGTCGAACGAAGAAACATTTCTTATCAAATTCAATGCGTTAACCAGTTTTTAGAAGAAAAAAATACTTAAGTTTAAGCCATATATCAAAGTAGAACTATCTTTTTTTTTTGCTCAATCTGATCCATTTCTGCAATTTGGATCGTTTAAGTTTTAAGTTGTTTAGTACTTTTTATTGACTCCTGGAAATCCCGGGATTATTTTGCAATTCCCGGGATTCAGGAATTCCCAAATTTCTTTATTCACAGGAATTCCGGGTCGGGAAATCCAGAGTAGAACACTCTAATCAAGCTCAATAAAGTGCTTAATGTAGCAAAACAACCGAAAAAAGTAATTGAATTTTGTTTGTTTCAAATAAATTGAAACATTCGTTTTTGGGCCGATCTGTCCTCTGATGATTAGTCCATAAATTGGTAGAGAATAGTAAACTGAACAATGTTGAGGAGGGAGAGAATCCACTTTAAGGAGAACATTTTGCAGACACAAGGCAACAAAATTTGCATTTTTCTAAGATGCAAAGAGCTAATTTTGAATAATTTTTGAGCACAGATTCCAAACATTCATCTACTTTTTCTCTTTTGTTTTTGAGATAACATTTGAAATCAGGTAAAATTCTTAAAAAAAAATGTGTGCATTTTTATGTCAAAAGTGTAAAACTTAACACATATTTTAAAAATGATTATTTGAGCTTAATCAACTTGCCTGTAGGCTGCGAGTAATTTTGATTTCTGCGAAAAAAGTTATTAAAGTTTGTTTATGTTTATTTTATTTCAAATCTTCAAAAACGGTAATTTGAATCTTTAATATTTTTAAAACCATAAGTGAAATCTTTTCACAGTCTTCAACCAAGTTGTAAAAAGACTTGAAATCTTCAATATAAAATACTCACCGATTTTTTTTAACGATGGCAGAAAAAGATGTTATCTTATGTATTTAAATTTCGAAAAATGGTAAAATTATTTTTTTTAATATTTTTATTTCAAAAAATTGTAGAATTAATTTTTTTAAATCGTTTTATCTCTGAAATGAGAATATCTTTCCAAGACTTAATTATTGATTGAATAAAGAATACAAATTTAATTTAAAATCAGATCTTCGTTTTTATGAATGTTTATTACTTTATCAGTTATCAAAGATTCCATTTTCTCAAAGTTGACCAATTTGGGAATTTCCAAACACCATATCAGCAAAACTAGAGATTTTAAACAAAATCTTACAATTTTTCTGAATTCAGGACGACAAACCCTTCCAAAATCAGTTGTTAAAACATTGCATTGGCACAAAAAAGCTGTTCCCTCTGTAATCAAAAGTTAACTCAGAAAGGGTTGTATAGGAGTTTGAATCAAAGAAAAATTCATAAAATTTCATAGGCATAATTTTATTTAAAAAAAACAGTACTTGGAAGTGATCCCTATATAATCCCTTTTCGTTTTTTATGATTACATAAAACTAACAATTGAGTCACCGCGATGATTATGCCCCCCTCTTACTAACCCAAAGCTAAGAAAAATTCTTCCGGCACATAAAAACTTCATACTTAAGTAAAATGCCTTGATAAAGCCATTTGGAAATAAAAAAAAAATGGATTAAAAAATTGTACCGAGCCTCATAAAATCATCAGAAAAGTTTGCACAACCTTCGCTTTTAAATGCATCAATTTTTTTAAATTAAGGATAGCAATTGTTGGGTCAATTAAATAATAACATTTTAATTCAAATAATACAATTGGTTTGAACAGGTTTGAAGCCGTTTTCTAGTCTTATAAATGTTATGGCCTATCAAAGTTGAAAAATAATTTTGAAATTGTTGAATTTCTTTCAAACACTATTCATTTGGTGAAGGAAAGTGTTTGTAATTGATTAAGATTTTAAAAAATTGTTAGAATTTCCCACTATAAAATGATAATACATTCTGAGATGATGTTTTTTTCTGAAACAAGTTATATTTCTATAATGCGACCCACAAAAATCTTGAAATTTCCATGGATCGTTGTATGGGAATGTTGAAACTTCGAAAAACAAAAAACTCTACACATTCTGGCTGCTCTCCACGACCTAACAATTTTTGTGACACGTTATCATTTCAGTATGCTCCTCTACGTTCAGGTTGTAATGAAAACTCATCAATCACTCAATTTTTATTACATAGCAGATAACTTGAAAAATTAGAAAACATCACCTTAAACAAGATTAGCAGAAGCGCTTGCCGCTTGCCAATTTATTTTGAAATGTAATGAAACAGGTACCTAGATATACCTAATTATCTAGTTTTCGTTTTCATGCTTCAGTTTCTAAATTATAAGAATGATAAACAAGAAATCTGCAAAAAAAAGTTCCTTCTTTAATTTACAAAAATATTTCTGAAAACACGATAATTTAGTACTCGTAAGATGTTAAAATATTTTAAATTACATAATAAAGTCCACTCAATTATCACTAAATCATGTCTAACGTTGAATTGTATACAAAAAAATGCCGATGGGAGATGAGATTCGAACTCATCCTTGTCTATTCCCATCCCACCTTACCAGTTGCGTTCCTTTGCCGACTGCTCTACCGAAGCTTGTTTTGTTTATGGAGGTTTTTCTTTTCAAGCAGTTTGCAGGAAGTCGCTATGCTGCATAAAAATTGAACAATGGGCATGTATATAAGTTTATCTGATTTATTGGAATTTTGGGGGATTGGAATTGAAGTATTGGAATTTTCAAGAATGATACGTGCACATTGGATTGGAATTCATAAAGGTTTACCCTAAGCTTGCCCGATTGCCCTGTTTTTTCTTGATTTTTGTTGACTTCTTTTGCCACAATTTTCCCGGCTTTCGCACAGATTTTAAGTTGAAACTTTGGAAATTAAATTGTCGGTTTTGCCAGAAAGTGTAGGAAAAAATCTGGCAACCTTACATTGGAATTTGGGTGTAGATGAACGGGATTTTTGAAGAAATACCTGATGTATAAAGGCTTCTTAAATTCCAGAACAGCTTTTCAAAACAGGCAAATATAAACAGAAAAAAAACAACTGTTCTTCCCATCCAATATGATTTCAAATTAAAGTAAATAAGTTCAATTTAAAATGCAATATAAAATCGAAAACTGTTTTCTCCCGCAGTAAACAGTGTGTATCTTGGGATACTTTACCTTTGATGAAATCGTTACTTTAAAATCAAGCAACTCTCAATGCTTAAAAAAACTAATGCTTGCCAAATTGATATTTAATGCCAAATAATCAACAAATTTCATTTTTTAAACTTTTAAATAATAATAAACGCAGGTGTTATTTTCGGCTACGTCCATTAAAGTTGGATTAATGCTTTGTTTTTCAAAAAAAACAATGATACCGAAGTATTTTTTTAAAGCATTATTTTTTTCTCTCTCTCGTTTTTTAACTGCAAATAAAATTACTTTCGATGATTAAGTTCTTGAAAAAAAAAACCAAACTTAAAAATTTCATTTCAAAACCATTAATGGATTAGAGAGAAAACATTTCGCTTTAGTAGATAGTTTTGAGTAAAAATTTTAATATGCTGTTCTGATCGAGATACGCTTCATGTTAAGCAATATTATCGAGAATTGTAAGAAAATTCTCGTCACCAAATCGATGCCACAAATGAATTTCAAAATTTCAAAAGTGAATTCATAGATTTTGAACTGTTTATTGATTTAATCCAAGTTTATTTGAAAAATAATAACATTGTGAATGTTCGACATAACTGTTCAGTTAAAAAAAAATGCTGAAAAAGCATCACAGAAACTCGTCACAGACTTTTGGAGTCGATTCATAAAATAACTGATATTGTTTTGTCAAAACCACAGATTTTATGGCAACCTTGGTTTGAGTTAAATTATTATAGTAAACAAAATCAAACAGTGATGCCGAAATTTTTTTTTATCATTTTTTTCCCTTTTTGTCCACGATTTTTTAACTGCAAAAAAAAAAGACTTACGATGAAAAAACGGAATGTAATGTTATGAAATGTAATAAAGTGTAATGTAATGAAGTGTTATTGAATGTAGTGAAATGTAATAAAATGTAATAAAATGTTATGAAGTGTAAGAAATGCAACGAAATGTAATGAAATATGATGAAATGTAATGAAATGTAATGAAAGGCAATGAAATGTAACAATATGTAATGAAATGTTATGAAATGTTATAAAAGGTAGAAAAATGTAATGAAATGTAATGTAATGATATGTAATGGAATGTAATGAAATGTAATGAAATGTAATGAAATGTAATGAAATGTAATGAAATGTAATGAAATGTAATGAAATGTAATGAAATGTAATGAAATGTAATTAAATGTAATTAAATGTAATGAAATGTAATGGAATGTAATGAAATGTAATGAAATGTAATGAAATTCATTGAAATGTAATGAAATTTAATGAATTGTAATGAAATATAATGAAATGTAATGAAGTGTCTTGAAGTGTAATGAAATGTAATGAAATGTAAAGAAATGTAAGGAAATGTAATGAAATGTAATGAAATAGAATGAAATATAATGAAGTGTAGGAAAATAAGATGTAGTGGAAAGAAGTGATGAAGTCTCGAAATACTTGATTTCTATTAAGCTCTCCAATGAACCATTAGGGTTCTTCAAAAATTAAATTTGTTTTCCCGAAAAGAATTTTTTTTGTAATTAATCAAATGAATTTTAAGCAGTTTGATATTTTGAAATTATATGACCTCAACTTTTTCAAACGGGGTATAGCATTCTGCCCCTCCAACACCATCAAATGCCAAAATTTCGCAGTGCAATTGCACCACAGCATGATCTACTGAGCTCGGGTCGACCCATCATAAAGCCGTCTGTCATAAGCTATTCGCACCGAATTATTATTATTTGAAACGGTGGCAGTTATTGTCGTCAATGATGACTACCGAAGATCTACCGGCTGCTCTAGCAGCGCTTCCCAGTCGAGGCGGTGCTCCGTCTTTCGAAATTAATGTTCCCTGACACATCTGGTTTGTTCGATGCTCTCGCCGTGTGGTTTATTTTGCCGTTTAATCTGGATCACCCGACGCAAATTAGAAGTGGGAAAAATGTCTCTAGAGAATGGAATTTAGTTTTCGGTAAATCTTCTCAAATTATGCTAAAACAATTTTTACGAGCATTTTGGTTTAAGTTGTCAAATTTGTATTATTTATTTTTTGTTTTACGATTGGTGGACCCCTCGATCTTTAACAATTCTCCCCGAACGAAGATAGTTCGCTTTCAAGTAGAATCATCCCTCAGTAATAATTCTAGTCATGCATGCCACCTTTCCATTTCTCAACCTCACGATCCGGGCAACAACTTTCAACGGGCAACGTGACTTCGTCTGTAGCAAAAACCAGTCTCAACGCCGAGAAAAATTTTGTATAATAAATTCACATTTCATCAGATTTCAGTCCCGTACTAAACGATTCTTCTTTCCGTCTCATTTCAGGTTCCCCACGGTCCAAACAACAACAGCAACAACTGCCGTCCATCGTCAACGCAACAGAAAAACAGAAACAGAATAATCTGACAAGCTGGCAACACTGCAAACACATCTCGAAAAAAAAAACATTCCCAAACACCCGGTAACCTCTCCCGGTGAAATTGACTTGAATCCTACGCGAAACGTAAACATTCCCTCGGACAACGTTCCATAGAAAAATACCATTTTCTTCCAACTTAAAAAAAAACCCTTCAGTCAGTGTTGCCAACTCGTCGGTTTCTTCATCACATAACCCGAGGCAAAAAAGTCAGCAAACAATTTTGATTGCTGAAAACGCTGGATAAAGTGTAACAATACCGAAACCAATCTTCGGTTCTCTTCAGAACCGATTTATTTCTTCTACTTTTTTTGGAGGCAGTACGCAAAACGCGACCGGATAAATGCTTGGAGGTAATTAATCTTATTTAGACACCTTAGGCTATCTAGAGATTGCTTTTTGTTATTGTTGTTATTTCACATTTAAACTTTTCTCTCTCATCGAATAACTTGATTGCAAAAAAAAAACGCCGGTTGAAAAAAAAAGTTCTAAGTTCTAACCGAGGAGATCTCTCTTCCGAAGGTGGTTGTGTTGTGGAGAAAAAAAAATAAGGCGGGAGTGTGTGGAATATTAATTTGCATCAAGATCGAGTTGATAGTTTTTTACTGCAAATCCCTACAAATGCATCCCTCTTGATTTGAAACAAACTCGTTTGAAAGCTGACTGCCCGAGGGGGGATTGCAAAGATTTTCTGGGCGAGATGGGTGATTAAGGTTGCGAAATTGGATACTGGGAATTGGCGGGGGGCAGCTCTCTAAGCTGAAACAAAAAAGTGCAACAGAATGCCGATCGGAATGCCAAGGGAAATGATGTTATCGAAAACGAATTCACTTTCATGAGAGCTTTTGTGCGATATTTTTTTTTTCATTAACTTTCCGATGTGCTCAGAACAATCGGAAGTTTTCTCCGATAATATCTCTGAATTCGGATAATTTATGTGAATATGAATAAACAGGTCAACAAACAAGAAACAACATGTTCTAATGAATTTACTAGGTTAATTAAAGTTATTTCATCTTCTTGATTTTATTCAGCTATAAGTTGTGGGTAATATTATGAGTTTTTTTTCTCCAAGAATATACATTTCCACCGATATGCCGAAAATAAATTTACAAGAATCCCTAAAACAGGGGTTGATTTATCTTAAAGATTTTCTACTACTAATTCTCATCCTAAATTCAGACTTCTAATTTGGACTTCGAATTCCGACTTAAAATTTGTTCATCTAATTCAGAGTCAGAATCCAGACTAAGAATTCCGACTCACAATTTTGACTCAGAATTCCGACTAAGACTTCCGTTTCAGAACTCCGACTCAGAATTCTGACTCAGAATTCGGACTCAAAATTTTGATTCAAAATTCAGACTACGAACTCCGACTCAGAATTCTGACTCAGAATTCAGACTCCGAATTCCGACTCCCAATTCCGACTCCGAATTTTGACTCAGAATTCCGACTCAAAATTCCGACTCAAAAATCCGATTCAGAATTCCGACTCAGCATTCCAACTCAGAATTCCAACTCCAAATTCCGACTCAGAATTCCGACTCCGAATTCCGATTCAGAATTCCGACTCAGAATTCCAACTCAGAATTCCAACTCAGAACTCCAACTCAGAATTCCGACTCAGAGTTCCGACTCAGAGTTCCGACTCAGAATTCCGAATCAGAATTCCGACTCAGAGTTCCGACTCAGAGTTCCGACTCAGAATTCAGACTCCGAATTCCGACTCAGAACTCCAACTCAGAATTCCGACTCAGAGTTCCGACTCAGAATTCCGACTCCGAATTCCAACTCAGAATTCCGACTCCGAATTCCAACTCAGAATTCCGACTCAGAATTCCGACTCGGAATTCCGACTCGGAATTCCGACTCGGAATTCCGACTCAGAATTCCGACTTAGAATTCGGACTCAGAATTCTGACTCAGAATTCGGACTCAGAATTCCGACTCAGAATTCTGACTCAGAATTCCGACTCAGAATTCCAACTCAGAATTCCGACTCAGAACTCCGACTCAGAATTCCGACTCAGAGTTCCGACTCAGAATTCCGACTCAGAATTCCGACTCAGAATTCCGACTCAGAATTCCGACTCAGAATTCCGACTCCAAATTCCGACTCCGAATTCCGACAACGAATTCCGACAACGAATTCCGACTCAGAATTCCAGCTCCGATTTCCGACCCAGAATTCCGACTCATATTTCCAAATCCAACTTCCGACTAGGAATTCCGGATCAGAATTCCGAATCAGAATTCTGGCTCCAAATTCTGACACAGAATTCCAACTCAGAACTCTGACTAAGAATGCCGTCGAAATTGTCAAAATTGTCAAAATTGTCAAATGTCAAAACTGTCAATATTGTCTAAATGGTCAAAATTTTCAAAATTGGACAAAATTGTCAAAATTGAGACAAAATTGTCAAAATTGAGACAAAATTGTGTCAAATTGAATCAAAATTGAATCAAAATTGAATAGAATTTGTCAAAATTGAGTCAAAATTTTGTTAAAATCAAGTCAAAATCAAGTCAAAATCCAGTCAAAATTGAGTCAAAACAATGTCAAAATGGAGTCAAAATTAAGTCAAAATTAAGTCAAAATTGAGTCAAAATTGAGTCATAATTGAGTTAAAATGGAGTCTAAATTGAGTAAAAATTGAGTCAAAATTGAGTAAAAATTGTCAAAATTGAGTCAAAATTGAGTCAAAATAAAGTCAAAATTGAGTCAAATTTGAATCAAAATTGTTTCTAAATGGAGTCAAAATTGAGTCAAAATTGAGTCGAAATTGAGTCAAAATTGAATCAAAATTGAGTCGAAATTGAGTCAAAATTGTCATAATTGTCCAAATTGTCAAAATTGTCAAAATTGTCAAAATTGTCAAAATTGTCAAAATTGTCAAAATTGTCAAAATTGTCAAAATTGTCAAAATTGTCAAAATTGTCAAAATTGTCAAAATTGTCAAAATTGTCAAAATTGTCAAAATTGTCAAAATTGTCAAAATTGTCAAAATTGTCAAAATTGTCAAAATTGTCAAAATTGTCAAAATTGTCAAAATTGTCAAAATTGTCAAAATTGTCAAAATTGTCAAAATTGTCAAAATTGTCAAAATTGTCAAAATTGTCAAAAATGTCAAAATTGTCAAAATTGTCAAAATTGTCAAAATTGTCAAAATTGTCAAAATTGTCAAAATTGTCAAAATTGTCAAAATTGTCAAAATTGTCAAAATTGTCA
This sequence comes from Uranotaenia lowii, assembly GCF_029784155.1. Taxonomy (NCBI): domain Eukaryota; kingdom Metazoa; phylum Arthropoda; class Insecta; order Diptera; family Culicidae; genus Uranotaenia; species Uranotaenia lowii. Next base: position 349,875,805 of record NC_073692.1, on the reverse strand, counting down.
AAATTGTCAAAATTGTCAAAATTGTCAAAATTGTCAAAATTGTCAAAATTGTCAAAATTGTCAAAATTGTCAAAATTGTCAAAATTGTCAAAATTGTCAAAATTGTCAAAATTGTCAAAATTATAAAAATTGTCAAAATTGTCAAAATTGTCAAAACTGTCAAAATTGTCAAATTGTCAAAATTGTCAAAATTATAAAAATTGTCAAAATTGTCAAAATTGTCAAAATTGTCAAAATTGTCAAAATTGTCAAAATTGTCAAAATTGTCAAAATTGTCAAAATTGTCAAAATTGTCAAAATTGTCCAAATTGTCCAAATTGTCCAAATTGTCAAAATTGTCAAAATTGTCAAAATTGTCAAAATTGTCTAAATTTTCAAAATTGTCAAAATTGTCAAAATTATCAAAATTGTCAAAATTGTCAAAATTGTCAAAATTGACAAAATTGTCAAAATTGTCAAAATTGTCAAAATTGTCAAAATTGACAAAACTGTCAAAATTGTCAAAATTGTCAAAATTGTCAAAATTTTCAAGATTGTCAAAATTTTCAAGATTGTCAAAATTGTCAAAATTGTCAAAATTGTCAAAATTGTCAAAATTGTCAAAATTTTCAAAATTGTCAAAATTGTCAAAATTGTCAAAATTGTCAAAATTGTCAAAATTGTCAAAATTGTCAAAATTGTCAAAATTGTCAAAATTGTCAAAATTGTCAAAATTGTCCAAATTGTCAAAATTGTCAAAATTGTCAAAATTGTCAAAATTGTCAAAATTGTCAAAATTGTCAAAATTGTCAAAATTGTCAAAATTGTCAAAATTGTCAAAATTGTCAAAATTGTCAAAATTGTCAAAATTGTCAAAATTGTCAATGTTGAGTCAAAATTGAGTCAAAATTAAGTCAAAATTGAGTTAAAATTGAGTCAAAGTTGAGTTAAAATTGAGTCAAAATTGGGTCAAAATTGAGTTAAAAATGTCAAAATTGAAAGAATCGAGTTTAAAATGTCCAAATTGTCAAAATTGAGTTAAAATTGTCAAAATTAAGTCCAAAATCATTCAAAATTGAGTCAAAATTTCCCAAATTGTCAAATTTGAGTCAAAGTTGAGCAAAAATAAGTCAAAAAGTCAAAATTCCGTCAAAATTGAGTCAAAATTGAGCAAAAATAAGTCAAAAAGTCAAAATTCCGTCAAAATTGAGTCAAAATCGAGTCAAAATCGAGTCAAAATTGAATCAAAATTGAGTCAAAATTGAGTTGAAATTGATTCAACATTGATTCAAAATTTTCAAAATTGAGTCAAAATCGAGTCAAAATTGTCAAAAGTGTCAAAATTGTCAAAAGTGTCTAAATTGTCTAAATTATCAAAATTGTTTAAATTTGGCAAAAAACGAAATTTTTAAAATTTGTCAAAATTGTCAATACTGTCGAAATTTAAAAAAAATGATAAATTGGCAGAATTTTCAAAATTGTTTCGAATATGTACATTAATATATGTTTGATAACCGCTTTTTAAAAGTTTAAGCTTCAAAATTTTGAGTCAAAAACTTGGCGTAGCGCAGAAGAAGAGAATATTTTTTCAGTTCCACCTTTCGATCTGACGATTTCTCGAGAAACCTCTCCTAACCTTGAAGAAAGGAAATGGTTGGCGCGCCAAACGCCTTTCCTTCTTCGACTTTGTATGCTCCGATGTCTGCCAACTTCAGTACAGACGAGAACGCGAAGCAAAAAAAACAAAATTGCGAAATATTAGAACCGCGTTTAGGAAGAAAGACGAAAAAGGATTGGCATTCAACAATACACAATCAACAACCAGAAGAGAAAAAAAAAACAAAGTTTACCAAACCAACCGAAAAGAAAGCGCTAAGAAAACAGGTAGACTCCGCATTCAATTAAGCGCTTCTTGGACGAGGCTTAGCGCGTTGCGTGCCGTCATCATCGCCAGACGCAGACGCAGACGAAGGTTCTGAATAATTTTCGCGAGGCGGCAAAAGCAACAAAATGTGCTGCGCCGAAAAACCGGTTTCGCATGAAAGTAAAAGTCGGTTCCAATGGTGGAGAGAAAAATAAATCGAAAGAAAGACCACAACAAGAGAACTAGTTTTCCGTACACTTTTAGAAGAAGTGGGGTTTCGGCTGCTGCTGGTTGGAGTTATTTTGTGTATAATTTGGAGTACCTTTTCCATACAAACACACATTTATTTGAGTGTGAGTGTATTTTTTTTTTGCAGAACGCCGGGTTCTTTTGCAAAACTTCTTTGTCTGGTGGCCTCCGAGCACACCTTGCCAAGACACGCACACCTTTTCTGACGCAAACCTGAACTTACATATTTATCTTGGTTCGATTTTGAGCTGCTGCTGTTTTTTTTATGCTACAGTTGGTTTCGTCAAAGTATAAAAACCGAAAATTTGGCACATTTCCTAAAAATCTGCGCGGGAATTTGATCTGTTTGGCTGCTTCTTTCTTTCTTCAGTATTACTGTGAGAATGAATGATGGCGATCATTTCCAAGAAGGATTGGATCGAAACGTTTTTGGATGGATTAAGTATTGAGGGATGACATAAAAACGATAGTGAAGTTTTATACTTTGGAAAGATCTGGTGAAGCTAAAAGTTGTTCAGGACTTTTGTATTTAAGTGAAGATTGATGACTGCGATACAAATGAGGAGGTTTTGTCAGGAAATAGGTTGGATTCTCACTTGAAGACCACTTATAAATCAAAAAATGAAAGATGACACATGGAATCAAAAGAAGAAATTCTAAAAGGACAAGGCGACCGTCATAAATTACCAAAAAATTAATTTCGACTACTTAAAAAGATTTAAACAGTTTTTTAAGGTCGCCATGTTAAGGAGATCAGATCCCATCGCTCTAGATTTGGATAAAATTAAAAAAAAAAACTTCCTCCGAAAAATGAAAGAAGGCTCATGGGATCAGAAGAAGAAGTTGTAAAGGGACATGGCGACCGTCATAAATTTTTAAAATTTACTTTCAAACCCTTTGCAATACAATAAAACTGTATTTTACGGTCGCCATGTTATGGAGAACAGTTCTCAGTATCTACTTGTACGATTTGGAAGATATTAGTCGAAGATTTCTTTAGATTCAATGAGTCGAGTAACATTTCTAGAAATTATTCAGTGTGGATTTCGCGATTCGATTAATCCGATACTGACCAACCATTTGCCTTCAGCTCACACTTTCCACCCACGCTCAAGTCAAACTTGCTCAGCTGCTTCAAGGGACAAGACGCTTAATCCCCTTTTGCACATTTAGATGCATATTCACTGATTCTACCCTGCAAGCTAAATTGGAATGTTGCTGGGAGCGCAGAGTATAAAATTCAATCGAACAGCAGAGGCACGTGTCCCGACCTGGTGGGATGTGGTTCTGCATAGTTAATCGGTCTTGTTTTTGAAAAAGGAACTAGTTTCAACCCCTACTAGTCAGATTTCAATGAAAGGTAAAAAACGATAAATTTCCACCTTGTTGACATTAATCATTTTCTTTAGGGATGAAAATTATATGGCAGTCTTTTTGAGTAGATTTTTCCTCTTGAAATGTGAAGTTGTTGCTGAAACATTATTCTACTGGAAATGTCACCAATAAAAAAGTGCAACTTATCGTTTTACTGTCATAAATATCAGAAATTATGCAGAGTTTTTTCAAACCAAATAATCAATATTACATCGTGTTCTTTTTCCAATTTGTTCAACATTTTACAAAAATTTGACTCAAAAAACGTCCAAATTAGCCATAAGTCACCTAGTTGGATTGTCCTTGTCATTCCAAACATCAAAACTCAATCACAGCAACGCGTCAAAAACCAACAGCGACGCGTCACACCAGCTGATGACGGCTCGAATCGAGTCCGCCCCGGTTAGTTCTGTGAGCTAATGTTTCTATCCTGCACCCTCATTCACGATCGAACACTTTCGCTTGACGATCGACGAACAAATTTCACGGTCAACCATTTGGAGGTTAACGCGCCAGTTTGATAGCAGTAGGAATGACAATCACGACGGCAAACAAATGGTGAAAAAAGTAACAATCCAAACCGACTGATCGTGCCAAGCCTTCGCACCGGGGACGATTTTTGACACGCTCATTTTGAATAAGTCATTTGATGACTGACAAAATAGTCAATCTTAATAATAGTCAATATCATCAAATATTAATCTCATTAAAACCCTAATTTTTAAAAAAAAATTACCATCAATGGATTAATTTGTGCTCTAAATGAGTTCTTGCAACTAAGCGTGTACAACCCCCATTCATGCAGGAGGCCATAAGAAAGAGTCGTCGACTGATATCGCACTTTTTTTTGTGTGTGCCTAGGCGTCGTCGTCGTTTAATTTATGCAGATCGGAAAACCGAGGGCTCCGCCCATTTCCTTTCAACCTCCCCCCTATTGAGACCATTGAGTTGTAAGTTGTGGCCCATAACAATCGAATGAACGCATCCTACAGCATAGGCTACCGCAACTTACATAATGTTATCGTTTTTTTTCAGGTCATATCGTTTTCGTTTCATCTTTCACCTTCAACGGTGTCATATTTGTGTGTGGCGTTTTTTTTTGTGTTTCCACTTTTATTCCTTCTGTGACTTTGAAACCGATCGAAAAGCGAAATAAAGCAATTTGAAACTAGATTTCTTTTGTAAAGTCTCGATTTTTATTTTGAAGATTTGTCCGAAGAGCAATAAAAGTGACAATTAAGATTCAACGTTAAGCGGTTGATGTTTTTTTTGTTAACTTTAGACTTTTTGAATGCTGTTCTATTCAGATTGGTTACAAACTTTGTGTGAAATTGGATGGTTTGCGGCAGATTCAAGAATGATATGGAAACTTCGGCTTAATAGCTTATCACGATTATCTGTAAACAGAATTGAAACCTTATCTTTTACAAAATTAATTTTTTTTTGTTACCAGATTCAGCCATTTCAACAATGGCGCATCAGTGAAAAAAATGGTCAAAATTTGGTAGGATCTTCAGATAAATATTAGCCATAACAACATTCTTCTTAATACACAATTTTTATAAATGTTTTTTTTTTCAGCCCAACAATTTAAACAATTTCGAATATGTTGACAGTTTAAACTAATTTAACAATTTTGACAATTTTAACAATTTTGACAATTTTGAATATTTTTACAGTTTTTACAATTTTGACTCAATTTTGACTCTATTTGGACTCAATTTTGACTTAATTTTGACTCAATTTTGACTTAATTTTGACTCAATTTTGACTCAATTTTGACTCAATTTTGACTTAATTTGGATTCAATTTTGACAATTTTGACAGTTGACAATTTTAAAAATTTTGACAATTTATACTCAATTTCGATTCAATTCAGGCTCAATTAAAATCAATTTTTGACCCAAATTTGACTCAAAATTGAAACAATTTTGACTGAATTTTGACACAATTTTGACACGTTTTTGACTCAATTTTGACTCAATTTTGACTCAATATTAACTCAATTTTTACTCAATTAAGACTCAATTTTGACTCAATTTTAACTCAATTTTGATTCAATCTTCACAATTTTCTCGGTTTTGACAATTTTGACTATTGACAATTTTGACAATTTTAACTGAATTTCGACTCTATTTAGACTCAATTTTGATTAAATTTAGACACAATTTTGATTCAATTTTTAACCAGATTTGGCTCAATTTTGACTAAACTTTCACTAATTTGTGACTCATTTTCGACTCATTTTTGACTCATTTTTGATTGAATTTTGACTCAATTTTGACTCAATGTTGACTCAATGTTGACTCAATTTTGAATCAATTTTGACTCAATTATAACTGTATTTTGACTCAATTTTGACCCAATTCTGACCCAATTTTGATCCAATTTTGACTCAATTTGGATTCAATTTTGACTCAATTTTGACTCAAACTTAACAATTTTGATAATTTAGCAATTTTGACAATTTTGACAATTTTGACAATTTTGACAATTTTGACAATTTTGACAATTTTGACAATTTTGACAATTTTGACAATTTTGACAATTTTGTCAATTTTGACAATTTTGACAATTTTGACAATTTTGACAATTTTGACAATTTTGACAATTTTGACAATTTTGACAATTTTGACAATTTTGACAATTTTGACAATTTTGACAATTTTGGCAATTTTGACAATTTTGACAATTTTGACTATTTTGACTATTTTGACTATTTTGACTTTTTTGACTATTTTGACAATTTTGACAATTTTGACAGTTTGAAAATTTTGACAATTTTGACAATTTAGATTCAAGTTTGACTTAATTTTGACTCAATTTTCACTCAATTTTGACTCAATTTTTACTCAATTTTGACTCAGTTTTGGCTCAATTTTGACTCAATTTTTACTCATTTTTAACTCAATTTTAACTCAATTTTGACTCAGTTTTAATTCAGATTTGGCTCAATTTTGACAATTTTGAAAGTTTTGACAAATTTGACAATTTTGACAATTCAAAATTTTAACAATTTTAACAATTTTGACTCAATTTCGATTCAATTTTGACTCAATTTTAAATCAGTTTGACTTAATTTTGATTCAACTTTCACTCAATTTTGACTCAATTTTTACTTAATTTTGACTCAATTTTGGCTCAATTTTGACTCAATTTTAACTTAATTTTGACTCAATTTTGACTCGATTTTGACTTAATTTTGACTTAATTTTGACTCAATTTTGACTCAACTTTGACTCAATTTTGACTTAATTTGTATTCAATTTTGACAATTTTGACAGTTGACAATTTTAAAAATTTTGACCATTTATACTCAATTTCGATTCAATTCAGGCTCAATTAAAATCAATTTTTGACACAAATTTGACTCAAAATTGAAACAATTTTGACTGAATTTTGACACAATTTTGACACGTTTTTGACTTAATTTTGACTCAATTTTGACTCAATATTAACTCAATTTTTACTCAATTAAGATTCAATTTTGACTCAATTTTAACTCAATTTTGATTCAATTTTCACAATTTTCTCGGTTTTGACAATTTTGACTATTGACAATTTTGACAATTTTAACTGAATTTCGACTCTATTTAGACTCAATTTTGATTAAATTTAGACTCAATTTTGATTCAATTTTTAACCAGATTTGGCTCAATTTTGACTAAACTTTCACTAATTTGTGACTCATTTTCGACTCATTTTTGACTCATTTTTGATTGAATTTTGACTCAATTTTGACTCAATGTTGACTCAATTTTGAATCAATTTTGACTCAATTATAACTGTATTTTGACTCAATTTTGACCCAATTCTGACCCAATTTTGATCCAATTTTGACTCAATTTGGATTCAATTTTGACTCAATTTTGACTCAAACTTAACAATTTTGATAATTTAGCAATTTTGACAATTTTGACAATTTTGACAATTTTGACAATTTTGACAATTTTGACAATTTTGACCATTTTGACAATTTTGACAATTTTGTCAATTTTGACAATTTTGACAATTTTGACAATTTTGACAATTTTGACAATTTTGACAATTTTGACAATTTTGACAATTTTGACAATTTTGACAATTTTGACAATTTTGACAATTTTGACAATTTTGACAATTTTGACAATTTTGACTATTTTGACTTTTTTGACTATTTTGACTATTTTGACAATTTTGACAATTTTGACAGTTTGAAAATTTTGACAATTTTGACAATTTAGATTCAAGTTTGACTTAATTTTGACTCAATTTTCACTCAATTTTGACTCAATTTTTACTCAATTTTGACTCAGTTTTGGCTCAATTTTGACTCAATTTTTACTCATTTTTAACTCAATTTTAACTCAATTTTGACTCAGTTTTAATTCAGATTTGGCTCAATTTTGACAATTTTGAAAGTTTTGACAAATTTGACAATTTTGACAATTCAAAATTTTAACAATTTTAACAATTTTGACTCAATTTCGATTCAATTTTGACTCAATTTTAAATCAGTTTGACTTAATTATGATTCAACTTTCACTCAATTTTGACTCAATTTTTACTTAATTTTGACTCAATTTTGGCTCAATTTTGACTCAATTTTAACTTTATTTTGACTCAATTTTGACTCGATTTTGACTTAATTTTGACTTAATTTTGACTCAATTTTGACTCAACTTTGACTCAATTTTGACTTAATTTGGATTCAATTTTGACAATTTTGACAGTTGACAATTTTAAAAATTTTGACCATTTATACTCAATTTCGATTCAATTCAGGCTCAATTAAAATCAATTTTTGACACAAATTTGACTCAAAATTGAAACAATTTTGACTGAATTTTGACACAATTTTGACACGTTTTTGACTTAATTTTGACTCAATTTTGACTCAATATTAACTCAATTTTTACTCAATTAAGATTCAATTTTGACTCAATTTTAACTCAATTTTGATTCAATTTTCACAATTTTCTCGGTTTTGACAATTTTGACTATTGACAATTTTGACAATTTTAACTGAATTTCGACTCTATTTAGACTCAATTTTGATTAAATTTAGACTCAATTTTGATTCAATTTTTAACCAGATTTGGCTCAATTTTGACTAAACTTTCACTAATTTGTGACTCATTTTCGACTCATTTTTGACTCATTTTCGATTGAATTTTGACTAAATTTTGACTCAATGTTGACTCAATGTTGACTCAATTTTGAATCAATTTTGACTCAATTATAACTGTATTTTGACTCAATTTTGACCCAATTCTGACCCAATTTTGATCCAATTTTGACTCAATTTGGATTCAATTTTGACTCAATTTTGACTCAAACTTAACAATTTTGATAATTTTGACAATTTTGAAAATTTTGACAATTTTGACAATTTTGACAATTTTGACAATTTTGACAATTTTGACAATTTTGACAATTTTGACAATTTTGACAATTTTGACAATTTTGACAATTTTGACAATTTTGACAATTTTGACAATTTTGACAATTTTGAACAATTTTGAACAATTTTGAACAATTTTGAACAATTTTGAACAATTTTGAACAATTTTGAACAATTTTGAACAATTTTGAACAATTTTGAACAATTTTGAACAATTTTGAACAATTTTGAACAATTTTGAACAATTTTGAACAATTTTGACAATTTTGACAATTTTGAACAATTTTGAATAATTTTGAACAATTTTAAACAATTTCGAACTATTTTTAACAACTTCGAACAATTTTGAACAATTTTTTACAATTTTGAACAATTTTGCACAATTTTGAACAATTCTGAATAATTTTGAACAATTTTGAACAGTTTTGAAAATTTTTAAACAATTTTGAATAATTTTGAACAATTTTGAACAAATTTGAACAATTTTAAACAATTTTAAACAATTTTGAACAATTTTGAACAATTTGAAACAATTTTGAACAATTTAGAACAATTTTGAACAATTTTGTTTGAGATTTTTTTTTCTGTCATCTCTTCGCGAATCGACAGTCAATTAGCATCTTCTGTAAACTTCTTGCCTGTCGAATTTTCTGCTGTCGACTTTTTGTCGATTTTTTACCGCTTTCTTCGAGTTTGCCGATTTTTCGACTGTCGACTTTTTTTCGATAGACTTTCCGTCTTCTTACTTTCCGCTTGTCGAGCTTAAGTTTTTTGACTAATCGTTTGTAGGTTTACGTATGTTGACTTTTTATCGGTCGCCTTTTCGGTCGTCCATTTTTTATATCAATTTATCGTATGTCGACTTTTTGTATGTCAACTTTTCGTATGTCGACTTTTCGTTTGGCATCTTTTCTTTTATCGACTTTTGGACTGTCAATTTTGTCGATTTTTAATCAGTCAACATTACGTCTATTACATTTTTACCTGTTGTTTTTTCGTCACTAAACTTCTACGAGCTCTTGGCTATCGAATCGTGGTTTATTTATTTCCAGATTGAATCCGACTTAAGAAACAGCACAATTTGGGTTGTTTATTGAAATCGCTCTGTTATTGACAGTCATCCGTCGCCAAAGGATTAAACTGGGCTTTGATCTCCCTCGAGGCATCATGATTAAGATATTCTATCTGACTAAAAACTTTCAAGTTCTGTTACAGTTGAATATTTCAATCACTTTGCTGATGTAATGCGCCTCAATGGTACAGAAACAAACGAAATTTCCCTTCACACCCTTCAGAAGGTAACTCCTATAATTACCATATCAGGGTTTCCGTATCAAAGTTCCAATAAATTACCAACGAACAGCAGGGCTAATTGCATACACCTGGCTGCTCTTTTTTCTTCGTCGTCGTCCTCAGAAGGTGTTGGGGAGCGTGAGAACTACTCCTAGGCATTAGTAAACTAGGAGGGTTCGCCTCCTCCTACAATTTATCGAACCAATTTGAAATATTCTGAAAACAAACCGGTGTACGATGTGATTTATGACCACAATCTATTGTCATTCAACGAACCCGTTTCCCGATGATAAAACAAAATGAAGTCTCCTTAGCTTTATGATTTCAATGGAATCATAAAGCTAAGTTCTAAATCCAACGATGGCTAGCTGCTCGCGAAAGTTGCCTTTCCTAAACGATAAATTAATTACGTTTAACAGCTCCACCACTCACTTACTCGTGTTCTAATGGTTCGTTCTAATAAGCTCATTTCTAGTGGATTGAAATCCTGTGGGGTAAAATTACATCTTTTCCCGGGTCCCCCCTGTTTCATGATATAATCGTTTTCCATAACAAATCACGCTAAATACACTTGTTGAAACTGGCTGTGACTGTTGCTGGTTTGAGTCTATTGCTCTTTCACTCAAGCCCGAGATCCCGAAACGAACGACAAAAACCGCAAGCGAAAACAGGACAGCCCATATGTTCCTGTACACATGTCTACACAAATATTAGCCAGCTAGCCGGTGAGTAATTATATGCATAAAAAAGCGACCATACAAAACGAGCGGCCACTTTTACCTTCCCCGGAACTCCACCACCTCTCGAAAACTGGTTCCCGATCCGTGAATTTACGTCGTTCGACCCTATGCATTCTGGAAGTGAATGTAAATGAGTAATTTTATCCACATCTCACATTTCCATCTAGCGCACAAATATGCCTTTATTTGACGCCACCAAATGCGCCCCAATGGGCCTGGCTATTACTGCAACCCTTTCCGAGACTGTACACGAAAAAACGGAGATCCCTTGAAAAAAAGACTAAAATAGGCTAAGCGTGTAACTCTATTTGGGTAGCATAACTACAAGAACTGAATAATCGAAATTCACGAAAATTCCACCCGAATAGTTGAAGGAAGTGTCGCACTTATTTCGTGTACGGTCAATCGCCGGCATGCCTCAACGACTCCCCAATTGCACCGGAGTCGTGACTGAGATTAGTTTTATTTTTCCATCTCTCGTTTATCAGGCAGCAGCAGGGCTGCTTCCGAGCGAGTGTGACTTGAAATAAAAAAAAATCGAGAGGAAAAAGCATGTTATGTAAACAACACCCCACCGACTGAATGAATCCCTTGGATCTTTTCCCACGTGTGTCATACCCCTGCTCGGCGAGGAGTGTCAGGTGCGGAAGACGAACCTCCCGAACCTGAAAGAAGATTGACAGGCGCGCGGAAGAGGAATTATCGTTTTCCTTTCACTTCCCAGCCAGCATTTTGTCTGACAAGATGGCTCCCCGTCTTAATTTATCGTTTCACAGTTGTTGTCTACCCTCACATCTCCCTATTCTTACATAATACCCCCCTTTGCAGTGATTGGTACCCTCTCGCATCGCCGTTGTCTTGACCTTGATCTTCCGATCTGCAATCGGCACTCTCGGCAGTGCACTTTTTGAGGTACCTATTTAGTTGCGAGTATAATAATAGTAATAATTATTTACGACTTATAACTACCGATTCGAATGAATGGAGAAGAGGCATCGTACAGCCGTTTAGCAGCTCATCAGATTGCTATAAATTTCTGAAAGCCTAGCAAAGCCGCGTGGTGGTCTTTTGGGATGGGCAGGACCAACAACAACCTATGAAAGGCGGAGGGGAAGCATTTAATTTAATTTAAGACTTCCCAAGGAGGTGACCTTTTGACAGCTATTCGGTGCGGCAAGCTCCGGGTGTCGATTGGCAGCTGTCAGACCTTGTGCTATTCTATAAAGCTACTGTCTGGAGAGGTCTTATGCTTTTCTAGGGTCAAAAATACCCTAATTTTTATTTTTAACTAGCTGTTAGATCAACAGAAAAAATACGTTATTAAATTTAATTGAATATTCAACGAGAACAAAAAGGTCACATCGGACTTAAAACAACGCCCAAATCAAAATTACAGGCACGGAAAGTCAACAGACAGAAAGACGATGGATTTAAAGTCGAAATACTAAAAGCCATTATACTGAAAGCCGGTAGACTGAAAGTGAACAGAATGATAGTCGACAGATTGAAAGTCGATAGACTGATTCGCTACAGATTGAAAGTCGATTGATGGTTTTTTTTTATTAAAATACGATGGAATGGAAATCGATTTCGCTATACATCGTGTAAATTTCGATAAAACAAAAGTGAACGGTTAGAAAATCGTCAGTCTGAATTCCGGCAGACTGAAAGTCGACAGACTGAGAGTCGACAGACTGAGAGTCGACAGACTGGAAGTCGACAGACTGAAAGTCTACAGACTGAAAGTCGACGGACTGAGAGTCGACAGACTGCGTCAATGTCGATTAAATAGAAGTGAATAGTAGGAAAAATGTGAGAAAGACTATGTTTCACAAAAGTCGACAATCCAAAAGTTGACCATTCAAAAATTGACAACCCAAAAGTCAACAATCCAAAATTAGACAATCCAAAAGTCGACAATCCAAAAGTCGACAACCGAAAAGTCGACAATTGAAAGTTAACGACCTTAAAGTCGACAATCCAAAGGTCGAAAATCCAAAAGTCGACAACCAAAAAGTCGACAATCCAAAAGTCGACAATCCAAAAGTCGACAATCCAAAAGTAGACAACACAAAAGTCGACAATCCAAAGTCGACAACTTAAAAGTCGACAATGCAAAAATCGACAATTCAAAAATCGACAATCCAAAAGTCGACAATTCAAAAGTCGAAAATCCACGAGTTAACAATCAAAAAGTCGACAGACTGAAAGCCAGCAAACTGAAAGTCGACAGATTAAAAGTCGATACACTGAGTCTCTAAAGATTGAAAGTTGAATAACTTCAGGTCACCAGTCGTTATGCTGGAAGACCATAGACTGAAAGTCGACTACACAATACACTTGATAAATTTCGATTAAATAAAAGTGAATGGTCGATCAGATAATAAACAGACTGAAAGTTGATAGAATCAGAGTAAACAGATTGAAAGTCGACAGTCTGAACGTCTATAGACTGAAAAAAAGGATAGCCTAAAAGCCGATAAACTGAGAGGCTGCAGACTCAAAATCGACATACTGAATCTCGAAAGATAGACAATAGACAAATGTTAGTGGATTGATTTAGAGATGATATATTTATTCTCGCTGGACTGAAAATCCATATGCTTAAAGCCAACAGACTTACAGTCGATGTACGGGAAAGGTGACAGACTGAAAGTAGATTGCACTATACACTACATTAAGCTTGCCAGATTGCCCGGTTTTATCCGGGTTTGCTCGGATATTTGATGCAAAATTTCGAGAAAGTCCGTTCCGGCCCGGTTGCCCTGATATCGTGAAAAAAGTCCGGATATTGCCCGGATTTTTTCACATTTTTCAAAAAGAAACCAAAAAAAATCAAAGTTTTTGAGTAAGTTTCAGCAAAATCGATTAACGGTATGTCTTGACACGAATGCCAAAGCGTTGGTAAAGTGTCACAAATAAACAAAAAAAAAAAAAAGATTAACGGTATGGAAATTTTCAACTGTTGTTTCAAATAATTTCGCTGATTTACTTTTATAAACCTTTAAATATTCAGGTGATCCAAAAAGTTTTTGGAAGTCTGCAATTACATTAATAAAAAATTAATTTAATTTTTTCGCATTTTTTCTTTGCTTTTATATATAATAACACCTTCATTTTGCCCGGTTTTTGCCCGGTTTTTGGATTTGAAAAATTGAAATCCATGCCCGGATTTTGCCAGGTTTTTTTGAAAAATTGCCCGGAATTGCTAGGCCCGGATGGGAGTGGAAAAAATTCTGGCAACCTTACACTACATCAATGTCGATTAAATGGAAGTGAATAGTAGGAAAAATGTCAGAAAGACTATGTTCCACAAAAGTCGACAATCCAAAAGTCGACCATTCAAAAGTTGACAACCCAAAAGTCAATAATTCAAAAGTTGACAACCCAAAAGTCAACAATTCAAAAGTAGACAATCCAAAAGTCGACAACCGAAAAGTCGACAATCCAAAGGTCGAAAATCTAAAAGTCGATAGGCAAAAAGTCGATAATTCAAAACAAGAAAATCCAAAAGTCGACAACCCAATAGTCGTCAATCCAAAAGTAGACAATCTAAAAGTAGACAATCCAAAAGTAGACAATCCAAAAGTAGACAATCTAAAAGTAGACAATCCAAAAGTAGACAATTCAAAAGTCGACAATCCAAAAGTTGAAAACCCAAAAGTCGACAACTCAAAATTCGGCAACTCAAAAGTCGACAACTCAAAAGTCGACAACTCAAAAGTCGACAATCCAAAAGTCGACATTCCAAAAGCAGACTATCCAAAAGTCGACAACCCAAAAGTCGACAACCGAAAAGTCGACAAACCAAAATTCAACAACCCATTAGTCGACAACTCATAAGTCGAAAATCCAAAAAACGACAATCCGAACGTCGACAATCCAAAAGTCGACAATCCTAAAGTCGACAATCCAAAAGTCAACAATCCAAAAGGCGACAATCCGAAAGTCAACAATCCAAAATTCGACAACCTAATAGTCGACAACCCAAAAGGACAATCCAAAAAAAGTCGACATTTCAAAAGAAGACAATCCAAAATTTAACAACCCAAAAGTCGACAACAGAAAGTAGACAATCCAAAAGTCTAAAATCCAAAAGTCAACAATCAAAAGTCATCAATCCAAAAGCCGACAATTGAAAAGTTGGCAATCCAGAAGTCGACAATCCAAAAGTAGACAATCCAAAAGTCGACAATTCAAAAGTCGAAAATCTAAAAGTCAACAATCCAAAAGTCCACAATCCAATAGTCCACAATCCAAAAGTCGACAATCTAAAAGCCAACAATCCAAAAGTCGACAAACCAAAGTAGACAATTGAGAAGTCGACAACCGAAAAGTCGACAATCCAAAAGTCGACAAGCCAAAAGTCGACAATCGAAAAGACGACAATTCAAAAGTCGACAAGCCAAAAGTCGACAATCGAAAAGTCGACAATCCAAAAGTCGACAATTCTAAAGTCGGTTATTTTAAAGTCGACAATCCAAAAGTCGACAACACAAAAGGACAATCCAAAAGTAGACAAATTCAAAAGTAGACAATCCAAGAGTCGACAACCCAAAAGTCGATAACCGAAAAGTCGACAATCCTAAAGTCGACAATCTAACAGTCGATAATTTTAAAGACAATCCCAGGGTCAATAGTTCAAAAGTCAGTTATTTAAAAATGCTTTCACAAAGGCTTCCGAAATTGATAAACCCAAAGTCGACAGTACGAAGGCCTAGAATCCCAAACTGGATAATCCTAATGTTGCCAATCTCTAAGTTTACAGTATCAAGACTATGATTCGAAAGTCGACAACTCCGAAACTGAAAATCTTAAATTCGACAATCACAAAATTAACTGTTGTTCGAAATCTAAAGAAGGGTAACTATCCAATAGTCGACATTCACAAAATCCATTAACCCGTATTCGACAATCCCGAAGTCGAGAATCCCAACTTCGATAATTCAAATATTGAAAATTTTAATGTCGACAATCCCAAAGTGGACAGTTTCAGAGCCTACAAACGTCAAGTCGACAATCTCCGAAGCGACTATATCGACACCGACAATCTTAAATCCTCGAATCCTGAAGTTGCCAATCGCTAAGTTCACAATCCCAAGTCTATGATTCGACAGTCGACGACTCCGAAACTGAAAATTTTAAAGTCGGCAACCACAAAATTGACCATAGTGATGTTCGAAATCTAAGAAAGGGGAATAATCCAATAGTCGACATTCACAAAGTCGGCTCGGTTTATCCGTATTCGACAATCTCAAAGTCGAGAATCTCAACATCGATAATCCTGAGGTTGAAAATTTTAAAGTCGACAACCCCAAAGTGGACAGTTTGCGAGCCTACAATTCTCAAGTCGACAATCTACAAATCGACAATATCGACGCCGACAATCCTAAATCCATGAGTCCTGAAGTTGCCAATCTCTAAGTGAACAGTTCCAAGTCTATGTTTCGAAAGTCGACAACTCCGAAACTAAAAATCTTAAAGTTGGCAATCACAAAATGGCGATATTGGTGTACAAAATCTTAAGAAGGGCAACAATCCAATAGTCGACATTCAAAAAGTCTTTAAACTCGTATTCGACAATCCCAAAGTCGAGATCGACAATCCCAAGATTCAAAATATTGAAAACGACAATTCCAAAGTGGACAGTTTCAGAGCCTACAAGCCTCAAGTCGACAACCTTCGAATCGACAATATCGACGCCGATTATCTTAAATCCACGAAACTTGACGTTGCCAATCTCCGAGTTGACAATCCCAAATCTATGATTCGAAAATCGACAACTCCGAAACTGAAATTCATATAGTCGACAATCACAAAATTGACGATATATATGTCCGAAATATTAAGAAGGGCAATGATCCAATAGTCGACATTCACAAAATTAGTAACCCGTTTTCGACAAGCTTAAAGTCGAGTGTGACCATCCCAAGGTTGAAAATATTAAAGTCGACAATCCCAAAATTGGACGGTTTCAGAGCCTACAAACGTCAAGTCGACAATCTCCAAATCGACAATATCGACGAACAAAATCTTAAATCCACGAATCCTTTCTTCGATTATTCCTAAGTCCTGAATTTTGACAGATCTGATGTCGAACATTTTTTAAATCGCTCAATTAAAAACCTGAGCGTAGTTGGCCGAAGTTCTGAAAAAAATGCTAAGTTAATGCTATGCTTATTAGTTTTATTCGTGTTATCGATCGTTTTTGTTGTTAAATGTTCTATTTTTGTTATTTTTTGGTCTTGGATTTCAAACAAGCAACATTCTTTTTGAAATGCCCGACGTTTTGACCATTTTTGGTGGTTTTCCCTAAACGGGATTGTCTAACAGTTGTTATTGTCAGATTTAGTTTTTTTCGAACGTTTAGGTTTCCAATTTCAAAAAGAAAGTAGTTTGCTTAAAATTCAAGACCGAAAAAATGCTAATGCTATGCTAATGCTATGCTAATGCTATGCTAATGCTATGCTAATGCTATGCTAATGCTATGCTAATGCTATGCTAATGCTATGCTAATGCTATGCTAATGCTATGCTAATGCTATGCTAATGCTATGCTAATGCTATGCTAATGCTATGCTAATGCTATGCTAATGCTATGCTAATGCTATGCTAATGCTATGCTAATGCTATGCTAATGCTATGCTAATGCTATGCTAATGCTATGCTAATGCTATGCTAATGCTATGCTAATGCTATGCTAATGCTATGCTAATGCTATGCTAATGCTATGCTAATGCTATGCTAATGCTATGCTAATGCTATGCTAATGCTATGCTAATTGAATATTCTTTCGACTTTTTTAAGCAACTTTGTTATTTCAAAAATCTTATTGAGAACTACTTTTTTTGCTGAATTCCGTTTTTGGCTGAATTGCATTTTTTGCTTAATTTCGTCTTTGGCTTAAATATCGGAAAGTTTCGAGTAAAAATTAAAATTTTGTTAAAAGTTATACGTTTGTTTTTGCAATTGAAAATATTTTAGGCCTCATTTAAAAAAAAAAATCGATCTGCGATTTTTGGCATTAGATTCTGAGCACTAATATTGACAGCTTATCCACATAATTTTTTTGTACATGAGTTTATTGATGGTCTAAAGATTAAAAAACTGAAACTAGTGTTTACTCAAATTATGAAAATTGAGTTTTGATCTCAAAGTATGGGTTAGACGTTTCTATTTTTTCTGTTAACACCCGTAATTTTTTCTGTTTTTTTTCGGTAGCCCCCCGTAGAATTTCCGAATAGCCTTGGGTGCCATATTATAATTGGTAATGACAAGTTAAACGTCACAGACGGAAGGGAAACCTCCAAAAATCAACCAAAAAGTACTATGTAAAGCTTCGTAATCACCGCCCATTGGAAGTTTCCCTGCCACTGTTAGTCTGTTAGCTGACAAAGAGCAAACAGAAGCTCGAAAAATCCTTGGCTTCAAGGAGCAGACACATCTTAACCGAAGGTGCTGGCCAAGTAACAGCTTGCGTGTCGGAATTTCCTCCAGCATGGCTCCTTTTTTTGGGTGCTTTTGGAGGTATCATCTTTGTTGCCAGAAGCGGTAAAACGAAGGCTTCAAAATTACCGAAAGACGCCCAAAAGAGCATAACCCAGACGTGATTTTTCTTTTCGGGTTTTCCTTTTTTTGTTCGTTATTGCCTCAAGTGAATGTCTAATCAGTCGGGCAGAAGTCTGGCGCGAATTCCGGGTCAAGTCAATCACGGTCGCCATTGTATCAAAAAGTAATTTCGTAAGCCTGAGAGGAAACGGTAGAAAGAAAAAAAAACAACCTACAAAAATTATTTGTCTAACTGACAATCAACCTCCGCCACCAGAGAGAAAGAATCAAAATGGCTACAGTTAATTTTGATTTGTTGATTTTTTCGTTTGTAAATTTGGAATACTTACAGAATGCTCGAGGACTAGAGAAAAAACAGGGGGAGGGTGTCATTTAGGACTGATTTTATTATTCCTGTTCTATCGATGAACAACTTAAAACGCAAAGTGATAATTGTCGGGTTCTTCGTGCTCCAAAAATGATATAAGGTGAAAAGTCATTGCGTGACTTTCGTGAAACTTTGAGTGAAAGGTAGTTGAATTTATATTACATTGTTGTAATGCAAAAGGGTTGAAAATTCAATGTCAGCTCACAAATTTCACGATAGATGAAAATTTGTAAATTTCTAAAGACGACTAACCATTATTTTTTTCTCTTTTTTCAGGTAAGGCAAAATTACTAGACTTAAAACACATCTCAAGCGAAAAAATATGGTGAGCTGCTTAATTCAACAATAATTTCATTCTCAAAACTAGGAAAATATAACTTCATTAATGAGTTTCCAACATCAGAACGCATCAGCAAGTATCAGAACGCACTAATTTCCTTCCCAAGAAACAATTATTTCCATGAGAAGTTCGAGTAATTTATTTCAATTATTTCCACATAAAACTGGTAATATTCCAGAATATCTCTCAATCGATCGGACAAATTTATTAGGGCAGTCGGCGCCATTTTTTTCTGTGCCATATTGTGTTCTATCCCGATCCCGCATCCCACGGGACCCTTTCATCATCAGCGTGTGATTATCAGCCGCCACGCGTCACCCGGCAACAACAGCATTCTCCAGAGAGCTAGAGAGCTAGCTGTTCCTTATGCCTATTTAATCCCATTCTAATCCCGGACAGTTTCATTCACTGCAGTTCCCAACTCCCAGTTCTCCACGGTCAGTCCGAGAGCCACCTGACACAATCTACGATCTTGGATCTTGTTCATTACATAAATTAGCATACTCATTGACCACTTCCAGCTTCTCTCTTCCCACTTCGATTTCTATAGTCAAGTCTTGGCGCAAAAAAAATTATCGCTTAAATCCAAACGGGCCAGGTTCTCAGCTTAGAGATCGTGACAACACCACCGACCGGATGGAGAAAATCTATTTTCCCCTCATTACGAACTTTTTCCCTTTTCTCCCTCTCGAGAACCCGTTTCGGCCTTTATTGTTGTAAATAGTTATGTCTGTGTAGTTGTTGATTTATGTATGTTTACTACTGTTGTTGGAGTTTATTTCGAACGTTTGTGGCGGACAGCCGCCTGTTTGGTCATTCTAAACTTCAAACAACGAACCCCTTGCCGGTGCAATTGTTTTCCCTTTCTTTTTTCCCTATTATCCAGTCAGTTAGTCGGACTACCGGCGATCGTGAGCGATTAGAAATGTAAATATTTGCCAACGGTCTTTTCTATTGCGAGTATTACATTTCTTTGACATTTTTTTCTGGTTTTCAATCCTTAATTTTGATAAGTTTGAATACTTTCTTAAGGATGACAAGACAGCCAAATGGGTCATGTCGAATTTTACAAAACAACCGTAATCATTTTGTAGATTTTCCCAAAAAAACTGACCTGTGAAAAATTTCAGCTCAATTGGACTTGATTTGGGGTTGCCCCGAAGCGCTCAAAGTTTCATTTTTTTTTTACTTTAAAAAATTACCAAATGAAATCGGAAAAATCTTTTAATTTTCGTTTCATTCATTTTGAAGTCATTTGGCCGACTTCAAAATGAATGAAACGTCGAGATCTGAAGATATCTCGAAAAATATATTTGGCCAAAATGGACCGGTTTTCGAAAAACCGACTAGGTCCCAGAAAGTCGATTTTTGGCCATAAACTCAGATTTGATTTTTTGGATTTTTGTTCTAATTTTTTTCTTGAAAACAGAAGCTGGAAGTTCAGGAAAATATCGTTTTCTTTCCAATTTTTCCTTAAAATATGTGAGTCGAATTAAAAAAATGTTCTAGCAAGGTTTTCATTCTAACATCTATTTGGCGTATCAATCCACTGCGCAACGCCCCGGGCATTCGAGATGGCTCTTGCTTGAAGCTCATAATCTCAGCTAACAAATTCAAAAGGGCAAAATTTTTAAATACTTTTCAAGGAATTTTTCAATTTCTTACTTTATGGAACCAAACTCCATAATATGAAGACAGTTGTTTGGTAGTGAAAATAACGCTATGGGTCGCAATCGCATTGCGGAATTTCTGGACTTTCGACTTTTTGAAATGAAAGCTTATTTTGTGCTTCCCTTCCAACCAAGCTCATCAATGTTTTCAAAAGCCTTTTTGTTGTATGAGTGAAGCCCGGTGTTCCATCGTCGCATAGAACTTTACGCTCAGCTGACGTCATTATGTCAGTGGCCTTATATTCAGAATAGCCAACGATTCTGTTAACTGTCAACTGAGCATTGTTGGTAAAGATCTATTGCACTCTGCTGGTGGCCAAGAATCGGATCATCGAAACGGCAAACAATTGGTACGGCGGCCAAGTAATTGGAGCACCGCAGTGAGTACTTTGCATGCATTTTGCTCACATTAATGAAAGTACCATAGCGAAAACATATTTTTGTTGAACTCTTAGCAAGTTAGCAAGTAAATTCTTCAAAGGATGTTCTATGGTGCACTCAACAGGAAGGTAGGAATGTCGAAAAAAAGGGTCAAACATGCCTTAGGTGCCAAGGTCGGGTACATTTACCCTATAACGGTTCCAAAAAGCTTAAACATAAAATTCGAAAATAAGTTCATTTTTTCTTAACTTAAAACAATCAGAATAAACATCTTTATCTTTAAAAATTAGAAATAACGATACTAAAGTGATGGATTTTAACCAATTTAACAGTTTTGAGATAAAAAAAAACATCCTTAATATCAAGTGTTAATATAGTTACACTTAGTTAAGAACCTTAAAATTGATGATCAAAAAATTTCAATTTACTTTGTTTATTTTTTGGAAGCAAAACACAAGCTTACACTTTCTACAGCTTTGGATAGCTGAAAACCTCAATAAAATCATATCTTAAAATCAGCTGTTAGTTCTTGTTATATTTAGGATAAGATGTTTTTCGATTAATCGGTATCAAATTCAAAAAATGAAAATATTTAAACATTTATACAGCATAAATCAAGCATAGTAAGCTATGCAAAAAAAAACATAAACAGGATATATCGTTTCGACTCCAAATCTCAGCTAGAGAATGAAGAAGAATATGGTTATAATCCGAAAGAATTTTGAATAAAAAAATTTATCAAAAAAATGATGTGCCGTGACATATTTTGCCGTCACCCACTCTTGGCGATGAACGTGTTAAAAGCGTATTGAACATGATCATAACGGTAGTCCTTTATGCTTAAGCGGACATACAACCTCTGAGAGGCCAAAAATGTACACTTAGTCGTATCTTAAATCATACACAACCGAACCCATCATCTACGCTTATGGTACTCTTCATTTATCCTGCATTTTGACTTTAACTTCACGTCATGTAAGTTTACACGAGTTGGCTCTTGAACCTCCACTGATCCTTAGAGTCCTTTTAATAAACACTCCTCATCGATCTTAGTGCTGGTGAATCTCCCGATGACTTTCTCATTCGTACCATTCCTGTAATAGGAGAACGCTATCTTCGTTTAAGCAGCTCAAAAGCAGAAGCCAAGCGAAGTAGGCTCTGGAAACTACACTCGTTCACTATCGAAAATAGACTGTTGCCCGTGAGTAGTCGATTCCAAATAAGCTGCTGTATCATCAACTTTTCCAAGTCGAACCAAGACAAGAAATGTGTACAATCTGTACATTCTTACGGACTGGAAGCATTTTTCATATTAACAGAAACCATTTTGAAGAGGTCTTTTTATTTTCACTTGCAGAAAGAGACTTTGAACTCTTATTGAACTCCTCCGTAAACAATTTTGTCAACTTCGTTGATTGCTCAAATTCTAGCAAGCGAAACCTTATGGCTGAAAAATACTATGGATCTTCGCTAATTCGCTTAAATTTTCCCATCGTGAAGATGCTGCGTGGCCTAACAACTACTAAGGGGAAATTCGAACCTGGGTCTTGGCGTAAAAACCTTGCAGTTCTCATCAGGCTTAGTAATTTATTAGATGATGGAATTTTCTACTTCGGCAAATTACTAATGCCTCTAAATAGGCCTGAATATCTACTACTTTTTTAAGGTTTAACTAGCGACACTTTATTTACCATTCGTGTGACACTAATGTCTTCTTAATATGTACTACTATGTGATAGGATATCGCACAGTTTCCCATCTTCAATTACAGGAGACTATTTACAGATGTTAATTCGTTTTGTTTAGCGCTGTTGACGTCCATAAAGCAACTACCTTCCTATGAGATTTTCATTACATCTTCCACCCAGATCCTTGACTTAATCCTTCAAATCTCGAGTGCGATGTTCCGGGAAGTTTTTTTTTTGGTAATACCGGTTGTGATGTTTTACACCAAACGTTTAAAAATTTTCATTTCGAATCATCTTATTCGGCTGAGATTGTTGGGCATCGTTCTTACTTCATATATAAAAACAGTGACACAATGTACAGTTGCGTTCAAAAAAGAATGAAATCGCGAGAAGCTGCGCATCCACTTCCAACTTTGACAAGTTGCCATTTCTCTCTCGGTTGATATTTTTTCATGAAATTTTCATACGATCTAGTTCAACTATCTAACTAACGCTCTGTAAAATTTGAAGTCTTTACAATAACTACAAACAGAGATACAGCTATTCCCGTAAAAAAGGGAAATTTGGAATTGCTTCACTAAATCGGCTGTATCTTTGACAATTTTCATTGAAAAATCTTGAAATTTGGTCAAAAGATGTAAAAATGTTTGATCTAGTACCAGGCCAAGTTTCGTTAAAATCGATGAACGTGATCAAAAATGGCGCCGGGTAGAAAATGAGGTTCATTATCGCCCAAAACACGATTTCATTCTTTTTTGGACGGATGTCTGTGTGGAAAACATCGTCATCAATGTTTTCACGGTTTTTTCTTTCACAAAATCAAAATTTATCATAAAGTATCTTGTTTATGGATAGGAACTTCTTTCCTGCTTAGTTCAGAAATAGAAATTGTTCCAACAGAGCTTGTATTTAAACACAAGAGTGAATGTAATACTCGTTTTATCTGTGTATCAAATTTAATTATCAGTATATTTAGCAGGTCGTTTCTGGAATTCTGTTCTTCTTATTCTGAACTCTGTAAAAACATTTTCTATTCCTGAATAAAGCATGAATGAAGTTTTTAGCAATTCACAACATTCTTTGTGATAAATTTTGATTTAGTGAAAGCAAAAACCAAGAGTATATGGGTTACGATGTTTTCCATACAAACAATCGTTCAAAAAAGAATGAAATCCTCTATTATGCTCTAATGAACCTCATTTTCTACCCGGCACCATTTTTGATCGCGTACATCGATTTTAACGAAACTTGGCCTGGTACTAGATCAAACATTTTTACATCTTTTGACCAAATTTCAAGGTTTTTCAATGAAAATTGTCAAAGATACAGCCGATTTAGTGAAGCAATTCCAAATTTCCCTTTTTTACGGGAATAGCTGTATCTCTGTTTGTAGTTATTGTAAAGACTTCAAATTTTGCAGAGCGCTAGTTAGATAGTTGAACTAGATTGTGTGAAAATTTCATGAAAAAATATCAACCGAGAGAGAAATGGCAACTTGTCAAAGTTGGAAGTGGATGCGCAGCTTCACGCGATTTCATTATTTTTTGAACGCAACTGTACATGCTAAGATAGGGAATCCAGAAATTTTTGATTTTTTCTCAGTCTGTTTAGATTAGCCTGTTCTTGACCTCAGAACTGTTAACAAACTGAGAAATGACGAAGCTCCGGAAACATGAACCTGAACAGTTTTATGCATCTTGAAAGGCTAAGCCTTTTTTCAAGGATCACCTTGCTGGCTACACACAGTAGCATATCTTCGAGACAACCACACCAAATCATTCTGTCGCATATTCAAACTGATTAACTTAAAAATCTGTGCATCGTGAGCTACACTTTTCATAATTTTTGTGAAAATGAGAAGCATTTCCCATTATAGAACGGTCTTAAATTTGATTCGGAAGTATGAATAGGAAAGTAGCTTCATGAACGAAAAAAATGTCCGCGGAAACCGGATCCGGTGGACAAAACTTTGGACCGGAAAGTCATGCGTGCTAATGCCAGTAAGAAGACTACCTCAGTTCGGGATGTGGCCAATAAAGTGCGATCCCCTCGCAGCATTTTCCATCGTGCCAAGGTAAAATGCCAAGACAAATACAAGCTGCTTCCATCAAACCAAGATCTCGTAAATTATACGATCAACTACTGTGTGTAAAACTGGTGTACGTTATTATCGACGACGTAACCTATTACAAGCTTGATTAAAAAACGCTTCTGGGTGACCAGTATTACACAGTACAGGATGACCACAGTGTTGACGAAACGGAGACATCGATTTTTACCGGAAAAATCGTTTAAAATTCAATGGTTTAGCAAGCCATATGTGAACATTCCGAGCCGTTTGTGACTACTGACACAATGAATACAGCTATTTACGTCCGATAGTGCCAGAAGCGCTACCTGCTCTCCATTATCCCTAATAATGATCACCCAGTACTGTTTCGGCCTGATTTTCTGTCAGTTCACTACTGAAAGGTCAAGATGGCTAGGTACCATTTCAATAAAGTCCAGATTATACCGAAAGGGAGGAATCCACCAGCATTTTGGCTCCATACCAAATCGTATTTTAAAAAGCATGTAGTCTGCAGATTGTATCGAAAACTTGGCTAAAGACTGAAACAAGTGGTCAAAATAATCGCAAATCAGCTTGTGCTGAAGCTCATGAGCAGTCTTCAATCAATAATTCGATCACTGGCCTACGATTGACTGGAATCACATTTTTCATCGCAATTGAAATTGAACTGCTACATAACTTTTAGAATGATGATTACTAGAGATACAAAACTAAATGAGATGACACCTTGTCACTTTGTTAACATTGTGTCTAAGCTATCAGGGGATATTTTTGTTAATTTTGTAATTTAGTGTTTTTTTTTGTGGAACAATAGGCTTCGATCCTGTGAAATGGCAGTTGTCCATTATACCTAAGTGAATGAATTTTTTTTTTAGTTTTGTCTTGCACCTGGAAGACACCTGGAGAATAGAAGTACCAAAAAACGACATTGTGAGGGTCATCAAGCTATAGTGGCGACACCTATCATGGTGAAGATCATTAAGATGCGTGCTGAGGGAATTCCTCGGCACTTTATACCAAGTTCATCAAAATCCTACGGCTTCAAGACATTTTGGTAGGACAAAAGCAAGAACGGGTAAAAAGAGCGAAGGCGTAGCTGATCCGGGCCGATTTCCAAATCGTGTTCAAGGATTACAAATGGTCAGCCTTCGACCAGACCGAACTGAGCTCCTTGAAAAAATTTAGAAACAACGAATATTGAGTCTCGTGTAATTCATGCTCTAGATCGCAAAATCGAATGTGATAAACTGGAATGAATTTCTTGGGTTAGCTACTATTGATTCTGGTTCATAAACATCAAATATTTCTTCTCTAGATGGAAATATTTGCAAAGCTCAAGTGTCTGAAAAATGCTGATGACGTACAGTTCGGTCTGGTCTATTTCCGTCTAAATATCGGTTGCCGGAAAAATCACGAACCTTTGTAAGAGTACTGAAGGCCATCAGGCGACAGAACTGTTGAAAGTCTGTACCGGAATCATCCGTAATAACCGTACTTCCCTGGTGAAGATCAACCGAACACCCTGAAGAGGTAAAGATCAATCAATTTATGTATCAGGAATAGCTCTAAGACATGTCGTCGAGCTGTGGTAATGTCTCCATTTCAGTTTCCGATAGTGGTTTTCACCAGGACTTCACACTGGCTCACAAAGAAATTAAATCCCAAGTTTTGAATGCAATTTTTTTTTTATTTTGAGAGTTAATATAGAGCTCGTAGTGGCCGGTGAGTTCGCCTGACCTGAACCCTATGTTCTTGGCTTTCAAGGGTATATTGAAGCTCGAAGTCTGCTCTTAAAAAATGACGGTTCGGAAGTTTTGGAGCGCCATCTAGCTGAATCTTGGGATAAAATACTTCAAAAACTACTGCGGGCTTTAAAGAATAGGCGCCTTGAGCTCCTGCAACAAGTGGTTAAGATCAAGTACCTACAAGAAATGCACCAATGGATTTCTAAAATATGATTTCTTTTGTAGTAAATCTAATTGAATTTGAAAGATTTTTTTTTTTTTAATTATCTGTTAGTTCAAATGTTGTACTTCAGTTGCTGGACCCTGTACTACTACAACTACAAGAATTGAGAAATAGGCTATTGATCTTCCTTGGAGGATTCAAAGCTAGCTTCAAATTGAGATTAGGGTTAAGTTGAAATTATGTTTCATGGTCAACTTGGTCATTTATTAAGAATCCTGTTTCCATTCCTTGAAACTGTTATCACTACTTTTAAAGTAAAATGGTTACTCTGAAAAAATAGGATGTTTCATCTAGCACTAGAGTTCATGTCTTGCTTATGAAGTAAAACGGTAAAAATATCGTTTATGAAATTTGTTTTGTCTTTTTAAGCTACTTTTAGCATTCTGTTCGGCACAAAATTTCCAAATCTTATGAATAAGTTGATCAGAAGCCTGGGCCCAGTCAAATCTATACCAAATTAGGCCTGCGGGAAGTTAAATTTGACTCCTCGAGCGCCATAAATAATGTATGCCTATGGTGAACTTTGTTGCATTTGCTTGCGGAATATTGAACTCTAATATTCCTGTTTGAAGTTTAACGTGGCTTCAAATTATCTGAAAAGTGTAATCTATTAACATTGAACTGATAGCCATAAGAAATTGGAAAGCTCGAACGGTGGAGATGGGTTTTTTTTAAGTCTGGAGACTGTAGTTCTTCCAAAGCTCGGGAAAAGTTTAACGATCTATTACTAAACTTTTGGCTGGAAAAGTTAAATTTGTTATTTTTCCCTTGGTGCTATTACATTCTGGCAAATGTAGTTTGCCAAACAGCTTTTAGGGAATTATTAAACCACGATAACAAATGTTGGGTTTTTTATTTGGTAATTTTCCTAGTACTAACTACCAAAGCCCTTTGCCGACATGACCTCTGCACAGTGTGTTCCCATTCAGAAGCCAGTACAGTGGCGGCAATAAGTATTACGTATTTGGCATAAAATTCAAGAACGAATACAATAACAAACAAGCCTCGCGCATCGCCGTGCTGCTAATACGGAAAGAGCTGCCACGATCACGTTTCCCAGATGTACGTGATCGAATGGCTGCGCCCCCAAAATGCGCCTCGTCGCCTTACTTCCTGCCCCACAGCATTCTCTCACTGTCTCTAGAATACCTTTACTCCCAACAAGAGATGGGGGTGGGGGATGCTAACTAACGATGACTTCAACGAGAATGAGCGATCGTGTTCTACAATTCCGGTAGTGGGTGCAGTTCCTAAACTAGAATGGTTACCCACGAGCAACGACGACGGACGGGGTTCAAGAATATGGAAATTGCTTCTGGATTGCTTCATGGCAGTACCCTTATACCCTTATATAATCTGCCTATCGCCATTTTCCAGTTTTTTTTTTTCACCGTAATTGCTGCAGATCGCTGACTCCAAGCGCTTGACAGTATAGCCGCTCGATCTTTCGGACTTGATCTATGAAGCTCATCGAGAGCGCGTGTTGCAACCACCCACATACGCTTTGGCACATTTTGACAGTCATCGGCCCTTTAGAGCGCCCCAATGACGTTCCTACGCTTCTTGAAAAGTTGAGTTAAAGCTCACAAAAACAAATTTACGAAGCAACAACCCTTAAATCAGATCCCCCAAGCTGGAGAGCTTATTTATTTTTGCCACCCGCATCCCCTGCGCCCATTTTGGGATGTTTTATTGGGATGAAAATTTTTCGCAAAAGGAAATTCGAGAGAGAGTGTGGGTTTTCCGTTTCGATTGTATCTTGTGTATTTTAGAACCATTTTGGCTCGTTTCGCAATTGCGTTGCAACTTTTTGAGTAGGTACCTATTTAAACTACAAGGTGACAGATGATGACTTGCAAGAGCAATAATTTATCGCGGGCATAATTGGAGGTAATCAGACGCAGCGAATTATAATCTGGAATAATTATCTCGTAACTATTTCGGGATGAGTTGTAACTCGGAGATGGGTCGATTAATTATTAATTTTTACGCTGATAAAAAGGTCAGAATATTTCCTCTAGAATACTTTGAATATATTTTTTTTAATGATTACTGATTCTGTCATTCGAACATGTAATCTCCTTTCTGAATTAGGATTTCCAAATATAAGTTTGGTCACAGTTTGAAGAACAATTTGACAAAAGTTTTTGTTTCTTATATTTGATCAGATAAGAATCTTATTTATAAAATTTGAAATTGCTGTTTCATGCCGTCCTCTCGACTCGGTTGAAATTTCTATCGATATGTTCAAGCTGTCCTCTCAACTCGTCTTTTCAATTCCAAGCTGCCCTCTCTACTCGCTTTAAATTTCTATTGATATGGTCAGGCTGTCCTCTCAACTCGCCATTCTATTTTAAAATGTTCTTCCAACTCGCCTTTTCAATTTCGAGGTGTCCTCTAAACTCACTTGAAATTTTTATTGTTATGTTCAGGCTATCCTCTCAATTCGCCATTCAATTTAAAGCTGTCCTCTCGATTGCATGAAATTTCTATCGATATGATGCTGTCCTCTCAACTCGCATTTTCAACTTCAAGCAGTCCTCTCAACTCACCTTTCAATTTCAAGATGTCCTTCCAATCCGCTTGTAATTTCTCTTCAGGCCGTCCTCTCAACTCGCCTTCAAATTTCAAGCTGTCCTCTCAGCTCACTTGAAGTTTCTATTGATATGTTTGGGTTGTCCTCTCAACTTGTCTTATCAATGTCAAGCTGTCCTCTCAACTAGCTTGAAATTTCTATCGATATGTTCAGGCTGTCCTCTCAACTTGCCTTCACATTTAAATCTGTCCTCTTAACTGGCTTTAAATTTCTATTTACTTGTTCAGGCTGTCCTCTCTACTCACCTTTTCAATTTCAAGCTGTCTTTTAAACTCGCTTGAAATTTCTATCGATATCTTCAGGCTGTCCTCTAAACTCGCCTTTTCAATATCAAGCTGTCCTCTCAATTTGTTTGAAATTTCTATCGATATGATGCTGTTCTCTCAACTCGCCTTTTCAATATCAAGGTGTCCTCTCAACTCGATTGAATTTTCCATCGATATGTTCAGGCTGTGCACATCAGACTGTCCCCCCAACTCGCCTTTTCAATTTCAAGCTGTCCTCTCAACTCGCTTGAAATTTCTGTCGATATGTTTAGGCTGCCATCTCAACTCGCCTTTAAATTTAAAGCTGTCCTCTCAACTCGCTTGAAATTTCTATCGATATGTTCAGGCTGACTTTTCAACTTGCCTTTTAAATTTCTAGCTGTCTTCTCAACTTGCTTGTAATTTCTATCGTTATGTTCAGGCTGCCCTCTCAACTCGCCTTTAAATTGCGCCTTTAAAGCTGTCTTCTCAACCCGCTCGATATTTCTATCGATGTGATGCTGTCCTCTCAACTCGCCTTTTCAATATCAAGGTGTCCTTTCCACTCGATTGAATTTTTCATCGATGTGCTAAGGCTCTCCCCCCAACTCGCCTTTTCAATTTCAAGCTGCCCTCTCAACTCGCTTGAAATTTTGATCGATATGTTCAGGCTGTCCTCCCAACTCGCCTTTTCAATTTCAAGCTGTCCTCTCGACTCGCTTGAAATTTCTATCGACATGTTTAGGCTGCCATCTCAACTCACCTTTAAATTTCAAGCTTTCCTCTCAACTCGCCTTTCAATTTCTATTTATGATCAGGCTGTCCTCTCAACTCACTTGTATTTTTCATCGATGTGTTCAGGCTGTCCTCTCAACTCGGTTGAAATTTCAAGCTGTCCTCTCAACTCGCTTGAAACTTCTAGCGGTATGTTCAGGCTGTCCTCTCAACTCGCCTTTAAATTTCAAGCTGTCCTCTCAACTAGCTTGAAATTTCTATCGATATGTTAAGGCTGTCCTCTCAACTTGCCTATTCCATTTCAAGCTGTCTTCTCTGGTCGCTTGAAATTTCTATCGATATGTTCCGGCTGTCCTCTCAACTCGCCTTTAAATTTAAAGCTGTCTTCTCAATTCGCTTGGAATTCCCATTGATCTGATTAGGCTGTCTTTTCAATTCGCTTTTCAATTTGAATATGTCCTCTCAACTTGCTTGAAATTTCTATCGATATGTTCAGGCTGTCCTCTCAACTCGCCTTTAAATTTAAAGCTGCCCTCTCAACTCGCTTGAAATTTCTATCGTTATGTTCAGGCTGTCCTCTCAACTCGCCTTTAAATTTCAAGCTGTCTTCTCAACTCGCTTGAAATTTCTATCGATATGTTTAGGCTGCCATCTCAACTCGCCTTTAAATTTCAAGCTGTCCTCTCAACTCGCTCGAAATTTCTATCGTTATGTTCAGTCTGTCCTCTCAAGTCGCCTTTCAATTTCTATTGATATGTTCAGGTTGTCCTCTCAACTGGCTTGTATTTTTTATCGATGTGTTCAGGCTGTCCTCAAAACTTGCCTTTTAAATTTCAAGCTGTGCTCTCAACTCGCTTGAAATTTCAATCGTTATGTTCAAGCTGTCCTCTCAACTCGCCTTTAAATTTCTATGCTGTCCTCTCAACTCACCTTTTCAATTTCAAGCTGTCTTCTCAACTCGCTTGAAATTTCTATCGATATGTTCAGGCTGTCTTCTCAACTCGCTTTTTCAATGTCAAGCTGTCCTCTAAACTCGCTTGAGGCTACCCTTATTCTGATAAGCTGTCTTCGCAACTCGATTGAAATTTTCATCAATATGTTAAGACTGTTCTCTCAAATCTCCTTTAAATTTCAAGCTGTCCTCTCAACTCGCTTGAATTTTCTGTAGATAAGTTCAGACTGTGGAGTTCCTTCTCAGCCTTTGGCAAGATCGGTCGCGTTTTTTCGTATTCGATTCTCTCCTAAAAGGCTAACGACCCCCAAATTTGGATGTGTGCTGAAGTTTAGCGCGAATTAGTCATGAGTCCGTCTCCCGGAGACCATCCGGATCGGACATTACCCGAATGGTTGGACCCGCAGAACCTGCACGGACGTCTCTACTACCTATTTCTAACAGCAAAGCAAGGACACAAACTACCGAACCCATTTGTCGTGGGTAAATCAATCGAAAAGCAGTCGGGAAAAGTGGAAGGCGCCTTTTTTGATCATGTTCGAAAATGGTACGTGATTAAACTACGAAACAAAGACCAAGCCAGACATTTGGCTCAGCTGAATCAACTGCTGGACGGAACACCTATAGAAATAGGAAGACACCCGAATCTGAACCAACGCAAGTTTGTGGTAAGATGTCAAGAAGCTAGTGACATGACTGAAAAGGAATTGCTAGTTGAACTAGCATCCCAAAAAATCACGGAGGTAAGACGCATAACAAAAAAAACAGCAACAGGCATAAGCGGAACACCAACTCTGGTGTTAACAATAAACAGCACCGTTATCCCAGAGTATGTGAACTTTGGACTCTTGCGAGTCCGTACACGAGTTTATATTCCTCAACCCTTACTGTGTGGACTTTGTTTCACATACGGCCATCCAAAAAAACGTTGCCCAAACGAACGCAGATGTCGAATTTGCAGCAGCCCGAAACATGACAGCAGCGAATGTCCCGGTACGAAATTCTGTCACACATGTAAAGCCTCCGATCACTCGCCATCCGAACGAACTTGCCCCAAATGGATAGAGGAATCTGCTGCTCTTCGCATAAGTGTTGAGCAAAATATTCCCGTCACTGTAGCCCGTCAGCAAATCAAAACCATCAACAACCCACAGAGTTACGCTAGAATCACCCGATCTGGAAACGTTCGACAAACAATACATCAATCTCCACAAACTAATCACCAGCAGCAAACACAAGAAAGAACAACACATCAACAGCAACAAAAACGAGATCACCTTACTTCAGCATCTGGACAACCAGCCATCCATCTGACCGTCGCTTCTCCACCCCGGAAAAAGACATCCCCTCAACGCCTCCCTTCAGACTCCTCAAGTGGAGCAGGAGTTGGAAATAGTTCGTCTGAGAAACCATCCTCTGCCGCTCTTCGGCAAAGTGAAACCTCTCAAAACCCCAACCTCCCCAAACCCTCTCCTTCATCCTCAAACCCTTTCCAACCCCCTAGCAATAAGACAATTGTGAAAAAGACCCTCGGCTCATAGAAACTTGTAAAAGTTAATTGGCCTAATAAATGTTAAGTAAATAAAAAAAAAGTTCAGACTGTTCTCTCAACTCGCTTTTTCCACTTTCAACTCACCTTTTCAATTTCAAGCTGTCTTCTCAACTCGCTTGAAATTTCTATCGATATGTTCAGGCTGTCCTCTCAACTGTCCGTAAAATTTCATGATGTCCTCTCGACTCGCTTGAAATTTCTATCGATATGTTCAGGCAGTCCTCTCAACTCGCTTGAAATTTCTATCGATATGTTGGCTGTCCTCTAAGTTGGTCTTCAAATTTCAAGCTGTCCTCTCAATTCGGTTAAAATTTCTATTGATATGTTCAGGCTGTCCTCTCAACTCGCCTTTTCAATTCCAACCTGTCTTCTCAACTCGCTTCAAATTTCTATCGATATGTTCAGGCTGTTCTCTCAACTCACCTTCAAATTTTACCTTTAAATTTCAAGATGTCCTCCCAACTCGCTTGAATTGTCTATCGTTATGTTCAGGCTGTCCTCTCAACTTACTTTTCAATTTCAAGCTGTCTTCCTCAACTCGCTTGAAATTTCTATTGATTTGTTCAGGTTGTTCTCTCAAACCGCCTTTACAATTTCAAGCTGTCCTCTCAACTCGCTTGAAATTTCTATCGATATGTTCTGTCGGCTGTCTTCTCAACTAGCCTTTCAATTTGAAGATGTCCTCCCAACTATTTCTATTGATTTGTTCAGGTTGTTCTCTCAAACCGCCTTTACAATTTCAAGCTGTCCTCTCTACTCGGTTGGAATTTCTATCGATTTGTTCAGACTTTCCTCTCGACTCGCCTTCAAATTTCAAGTTATCCACTTAACTCGCTTGAAATTTCTATCGATATTTTAGGCTGTCATCTCAACTCACCTTTCAATTTGAAGATGTCCTTCAAATTCGCGTGAAATTTTTGCTATATGGGATGGTATTTGAAAAAAATTAATTCTTAGGAGAAAAAATGCTCGGCGCCTCCGACGGCTTGATTTGGCCCTTTGTGCAGGATTATGTTTGAGATAAATCGAGACGGAAAAAATGTTACTAGTTTACAAAATTTAAATTTGATTTTTGCATATTTTCTATTTTTTTCTTCCAGATAAAAAAAAAAAATAAATCAGTCGGAGATTTCATGATTGAGTTTTTTCGTTGACATATCAGTGAAAAATGTTCAGTCGTTTCCGAGATAGATTTTACTAAAAGTTGTTTTAAAACACTTGAGATGAGTTTCAGAAAGAGTACGGAAAGGTGAAGTAAATTTAAATCAGTTTTCAAAAGTGGTAGCAACTCATTCAACAACATTCATTCCTCTTATCTTTATAAACATATTCAACTTCGAATTTTATCCAAAAAAGGTAGGTTTGAAAAAAGAAATCACACACATGGTTGAAAATTGTTGCCATTCAAAACCCCCCCATAAGTCAGTTCTTCCTACGGCCCTGTTTCAGAAATTGACTGTCCATCTTCTATGGTGTGTGTTCTTAAAATTTTTAAGAAATATTTTTTAAAAAAATTATATGAATTCATCGATAGAATATGATCTTATATTTATCGGCTTTTCAATGAGGGTTTCCTGGACACTGAATGACTCACTTTGCCCAAAAATTGAGATTCGAATAATAATTGAAGTGATTCAATTATCTCAACTTTATTACACACATCTTCCATCAGCAGTGCCCAAGAAATGTAAACAAGTGTCCAAGCAATTTGTCGACAATAACAGTCGAGGGTCGTCAAATTTGCTGCAAAACGTTCGTCGTCACCATGAAAATGAGCGAATAATTCGGTAATTGTTGGACAGTCGAAAATGAAACCGGGAAATTGTCCGATCCCCGGGTGGTCCCATTCCAATTATTGCGGAAACAAGGGCGGTCTCTGTGTTCCAATGTTGTTAGTTAGGAGGGAAATCTCGCCCGAAAAATTTGGATCGGATCCTGCCGAGCGCGAGACAAATTTTTCATAATAATATCTTTCTTGAAGGTCTTCGAGAAGTCTTTTCAGCTTCCTTTGAAGGTTAAAACTGTTCCAATTTCGCTCCAGTACGCGTCATGCGGACAGCCTGCAAATCGTCTGTTCTCCAGAATCCTTCCCCCTGGCACCTAACCTCACTTCAACCCCAAAAAAAAAGTACACCATGCGTCGAGGATAGTTTCATATATCGCTTGCAAATTATCATCTGCTGCCCCGGTTTCCTGGCTACTGCTGCATGGCTCTTGCGTTTCGCGTCATTCGAAACATGTGCGCGACGCGACGCCGCAATATCCGCGCCCGCAAACCAAAAGCGAAACGAGAATTAAAAAAAAAGCCCGGACGGGAGTCGAGCGCGGCGGCGAGACTTTCACGTCTCGTTTCCCTTTCTGTCGGTTTTAAATTTCTTCCCCCTTCACTTTCCACCTTTTCCCCCCCCCAAAAAAAAACAACCAGAAGCAACCTAGAACCTTTCCAAGCAGCGCACTTCACCAGTCCAGTGAAGAGTGTTCCTATCCATTCACATACATTTGCGAAGTTGCGAACAAGAAGCGTAAAACCGAAAAAGAAAAAAAAATATTTCAAGGCCATGCACTCCTTTTTTAGCAGCGTGTTGCTGCTTTCCTCCTTTCATATTTCGCTTCTTTTTGGTGTGTTGCTTTACGCGCGCGCCCCCTCTGCCTGGGAGAGTGGCGACGACGTAACGCGTGTGGTGGAGAATGTGACGGTAGCGGCGCGGTTTTTGTTCGCGTTTTTTTTTTTGTTTCGTTGCAGTCCTCTTCGCATTCTTGATCCTCTATCGGTTAGGTTGGCTTGGCGCGGAGTTCTTGTGGATTTTCCTGGCAGTGTTGCTTGAAAAGTGTTTCGAATTAACTTCTTTAATATTTGCATTATAACAAAAATGATCCATTAGCTATTATTTTTTATTATAGTGTAGCAATTTTTTTGGTTTTTGTAGACGCGATGAATGATATTCGGAAAATAAATAAAATTTAATAAAAATAAAATGATAAATTTATTTGGCAACACTGAAGTAAAATAACAAATCTTATGGCAACGTTTGTTATTTAGGCAACACTAGGCAGAACAAACAAAGCAAAGTCAGCCATTGATCGATTCTTGTGAGCAACAGACATGTCTGAGTGAATCTCTGAATTGAGATTCGAAATAAACCTGGAATCACGACGGAAAAGTTAACTCCTATGCCCAAGAAATCTTGGGCAAGAAAAACTTATAAATGTACATCATACTTTCCCCCGCATTATTTCATTATTTAGGAGAAGTAGGACCGGGATAAAGGTGGCCCTTCCTAAACTTATTCATTGAAATATGTTTAATCCGAATCCGAAGCTTACGTGTGATGAGCATGTATACTCCGGATAGGCATGACAAACTCTCTTGGCGATATGTTATTGCCCAATGTCGTCAGCAGGATGCTTTCGAAGCCAAAAACTGAACAGAATTTTCCTATAAGAGTCGTTTCTTGAAAGTCAAAGCTTACTTAGTGACTTGTTTTTTAAGCTGGAAAAAGTCTTTTTAGCTTTCTCAGAAAGACTGCAAAGTGTTGATAAGAGCCTTAAATTTTAGCTGTCTACCAGTACCATGCTAAAACCGTCCTTCGGAAAGCTGTGTAAGCTTCTAAATAAGAGCCAATTTGTGGAAATTTTTGTAACTTGAGCTGGTACCATACAACCAAGTGTAGTGCAGTGCCAGCAAATCCAACCCTCATAGACAAAGTGTGGTTCAATTCTCTAAATAAGTACTCTTCAGTAAAGTTGTTGAAAAGATCAAATGTTTTAGAACAATTTGCCATAAGGAAAAAAACAATAAGTATGCTAATTGCTCCGAAAAATTTAACCAATTTCTTTTTTTTTGAGTTATCATACTTTTTTTGAAAAAAAAAATCACATAATATGACTTGAAGATCTGTTTTCATCACTTTAAACGTTTTTCACATGAAAAAAATATAACGAAAAAATTTATTCCAAAATGTCAATCTTTAAAACATAATATTCATAGACTTTCAAAATGCCATATTTTCAAAGCAATGGTAAACACTCATCTTTTTTTCTGGACAAAGTTTTATTAAATGTTTATTATGGGTTTAATTGATCCCTACACAGAGAAAAATATATGTATCCATTAGTTTAATTACGCGTCAACTAAAAATTGCAGAAGTAATGGCATAAAATACTCAGAAATGATAACGCAATACATTTAGCAACATTTTCAATAGAAAAATACGCTTATTTAGCTTTAAATTTTTCCTTTGTCCTAGATCAATTATCATCCTCATGATGATCATTGTATTTATCATTATCATTTTATTATTATTTTATAATTCGCTGTGAGGTTGCCAAAATGATAATAATTTCATATAATTTAAAACAAAATTGTCCTCTATTCTGTAACACAGGTCAAAAAGGTCAA
The DNA here is from genome assembly GCF_029784155.1 of Uranotaenia lowii. Classification (NCBI taxonomy): domain Eukaryota; kingdom Metazoa; phylum Arthropoda; class Insecta; order Diptera; family Culicidae; genus Uranotaenia; species Uranotaenia lowii. The sequence continues at coordinate 349,838,391 of NC_073692.1, read as the reverse complement.
AAAGGTTTTTTGATTAAAATTACATGATTTGATTAAACAAAACACAAAACACTGTCACAAAGTTTTAGTTAACTCACAGAATTTCAGATTTTTGTTGTTAAATGTCGTCCCCGCGACCTCAGTCGTGATCGCATTCAGTTTGCCGTTCTAAAATAAAAACGAACAATTGGGAATGAAATCAATTAGAAAAATCAGTCAAAGTTCAGCATTAAATATAGTTGTTTGGATCTGATCCGTACGCTCGTTGTGGCTAAACGAATTTTATAAATTTATAAAATTTGTGTTACTGCTTTGTTAACAGCGTTAAAAAAATAGACCTCCGTCAATTATCAAAAAATATTGAGAAACAAATATCATATAACATTCAAAAATATGATGAAATGCTGACTCTGTTATTAGGCTTAGGTTTTGAAGGTGATTGATCAAAATTTTATTACAATGCCAAAGAATGACGAATAACTACCAGAAATACCGGTTTTACCGTCCAAATATGGTTGTTTCTACTGTAAATGCTGCTCTCCGTGATCGTGAGACATGGTAGATTTAAAATATTAATAAAAATAAATTATAACAGATTGAAGCATTACTTTTTTCTTTCTGTTTTTAATGAAACACATTTCCATTTTTTTGTTTTCATTTATAAATAAGATCAGTGGCATGATTCTTCATTATAACCTATGCATTTTTTGTTATTTTTTTTTGCTGCTGCTGGAAAAGTGGCCGCCATGGCCCTGAAAGAAAATAAAAACTCTTGTTAAAATATGATCGTGATAAAAATTTCAATAATTAAAGAATACTATTTATTTTACGTGATACGATCTTGTTAATCGATGGTTTTTCACCTTCTGGATAAGCCCTCGGGGATCAAAGTACGCTCTATCTCTATGTATCTGAAAACATTTAATACTGTTTTTGAATCATCAAAAAAATCATATTCATTTTTCCGCTTCGTGCTTTCATGAGCCGACTCCGTCGACTTCTTCCGTGAGAAATAACTATACTGTTTTTCCCATTAAGTCAGACAAATTTCTTGCTTGTTCATACGAAATTCGAGGTCTAGTCAAGCATCATGCAGTGATATTTGATAACAAACTGTTAGATTGGATAATGTAGACAAGAAAAATATAGCCAAATATGCATGCTGTTGAAATATTTTAGCGACAAGCAGTTGAGAAATCCTCCACAGCTAAATCAACTTTACATTAATGTTAGTTTGTTCGTAGTTATCGGTGCTGATTAAGCAAAAATATGGGTTCAACCAAAACTCTGTGATAAGTCAAGGGCAACCATACGAATTTTGATAACAATCCGTAGAGTTTTTTTTCTTTCAAGTAGAACTCACAAAGATGCTTACTCTGATTACGTCATGAAAATTGCTTAGAACAAGATTCCTGATATTTAATCCAAAAACTTATATTTACCCGATATTTGTCTAATAATTAAATTAAAGAAAATGTTTTTGTATAAAAATTAGAAAAACAAAACCTTCCAGCAGATATGCAATCATCATAAGACTGACACTTCTAAATTGTGAAATAAGAAATTATGGACCTTTTATTTCTCAATTTTGTTTGATTCTTGCCAAGGGCTAAACTCCCCTGCCCCTGAGTTAAGGGTTAAATCTTTTTTAACTTCAAAAATATCCTAATAAAACGCATCATCAAAGGGTTAATGTATCGTTTTTATTTACTTCTGAAGCATATAAACTTAAACTTACATGCTGTCATGAAATGTAAATGACGGCGAGCCTCTAAATTTTCCTATAATGAAATGATAAAATCAAGAAAATGGGATCAAGTCTTCCCATTGTCCCCTACTTCTTGCGTATGTCCATTACCGTACCAGAAATTGTTAAGAGTAATGGATGATCATTGTTTAATGAGTTGGGATGGTTTGCTCTCCAGTTAAGACACTAAAATTCAAATTAAGTTAAAAAAAAGTTAGTTATTACAACTATTACTACTGCTAAAGTGTTCTATAAAAGGCTATGTAAGCTTTTGAGAGGATGTTTTTGGTAAATTTGAATGACTAATTACCATCTTAACCTTAACGTTTCAAAAATGATATTCTACAGTGCACTTAACCTCAAACTTCGACGAGGTTAGTCTCAAAAAATGTTTTAACTGAAAAGTTTGTGGCAAGTTCAATTCATTAGCTTTTGAATCAGCTTACCAGATGAACAACACGACGTTCTAAAACAGAGATACGCACGGAATGGAATTGTATGTTTTAGAGGACTGATCGTAAAGTTTTGACCGATAAACCATACTGCGGGGTGATCCCAAACTTTTGGATCAGATATTTCATTTATTTTAAGTATATTGCAATTTTTTTGCCCAAAATTCAACACATGTGTTCTGATCAGCATGGAATAAGGACTCAAGAGTAACTCGAATTTTGTAATTTGGTTCACCCCAGCGTGAGATGATCGTGAGATTTTTAGGACAGCTTTTGGAAAAGGTTTCAACTTTGAGCTAACTTGAAGTCATAGAAAGTAAACATATACACTTTTCCAAAAAAACATCCGAAGAAGGTTTGGCCCACGATCTTCCAAATGATATCAAAAGAAACGCAATATGTCATTCGGAGGCTGGTATAAAATTTTTATGTTTTAGAGGGTTGACCTCAAACTTATGACCGACAGTGTATTTAGTCAGTTTTCAAAAGAGTAATCCAACACTTCCCTTTTTGTGAATGAACGTATAAAGAAAACGTTCAAAAAAGACCTCCGTAAAGTTTTCTGGCTTCAGAAAGCTCTAGAGAACACTGAGCACTTCCGAAGTTATGCGAAATCTTTTTTTTAAATGTTGCATTGCATGTAAAAATTTTTTTTCGCAATAAATATTCCATTTTTATTCAGGCTTTCAGATCTATAAAGGACGACAGTAATGACAGTGCCTTTGAAAGAATACTCAATGTATTTATAGTTTTTCTTAAATAAACAACGGAGTTAAGATTATATTTTTTAATATGAATAAACTCAAGGGTCTTTGCAATTTTTTTCTGAGTTGGGATTTTTTAGTCAATTTTAAATTGACTTAGAATCAACTGAGCAGTAGGATACTAGATACAAGAATTTTATTGTCTTTTCGTCAACTTTTAATTGTCTTCCCGAATACGAAAATATTGTAACATAACTGTTCCTGTAGTAGTTATAAAACGATTAGAAGCAGCGTAAAAAAACGTTTAGAAAATGATATCTGAAACCATAAAAAACATTGCACTTATCTTGAATTCCAAAACGACGGTCTGTTGAATATGGCGTTAAATTATGTTACTGTTTAAAACTGTTAAAACAGTTGTATGGAAGAACTATACTACAAACAGTAAGGTTAAGATCCAAAATCTGCTTATGGAAAACGTTTTTCGTTCATCAAACAATAACTGTTACAGTTTTTTCTAAAAGTTTTCTTGTAAAGAAACATTTACTGTAATGGTTTTCTACCAATCTGACACGTCGTTCCTTCCAACATTATTCAGACTTTTCTCTAAACCGTACTTTAATAAAGCACACACACATGCATAAGTTTTTTGTTTATTTTTGGCAAAATGAAAAACACAATGTATGGTTTAAAAAACAATGATTTTAATTGATTGCTTCATTCCACAATTTTTAACATCACATTAACCACATTATCTATCCTCCTTCTGGAACAGCCAGCGCCGTTAAATGTGGTTAAATATCCTTCCGGAAAGAGAACTATACCATCTCAGTTCACATCCATCCTCATTGCAAGGTTCCTTCTTCCGACGGTGTATATTCTGCAGGAGAAACGCTAACGAGGCGGAGTTGGTCGCAGGAGTTTTAAAGCACCGCCAATAGGGCTTATCGCATTGGATGGGATTAGTTTCCCCCCAGTGGGTCAAAATTTTTTTTGCCGTCATTTCTCCTAAGCAAAATCGATGAGTATCTGTAAACGAGAAACGGCGTAAAATTATTGAAAGTATAAGGAAATTTTATCAACAACTTACGTGATGTGTCTAATTATTTGTGTTTCGCGGTATTTACTTATATTAGAATCAGTTGAATAATAAATGTTACGTTTTAAAACCAGAATGAATCAGTTAAAAACCACGGCTGGAAGCAATTCCAAAGCAAAAACTTTCCGGCTGTGGGCAGTGGTGCCAGGCATATCGCGCTTCCTATAATCTCATTGATGAACTTTGTAGACTTTTCCAAATATTTTCATACCTTGAAAAAAAACTTGATCAATTCTTTTATGCAAAATCTTATTAAATAAGGAGTGGTAGCAAAATACTTTTCACTTATTCTCAAAAAGAGATACTGATCGGTAAGTAAGATCGATGGTCATATATATATATTTTTTTTTCATATTAATAAATGAAGGTGTTTTGAATACTATAACTGGCATCTTGATATTAACGAATGTGAAATATTAAATTCAACGCGTATTTTGGAAGCTCATGCAAACATCTTAAAAACACGATTGCTGACGAAAGCATTAATAAAAACAGCTTCATTGAGAATCTGAGCTTAACACCTTAAGAATGCTTAGTACGCATTTTATTCATACAAGAATGAATGTGGTGTAGTGTAATTAAGTCATTAACTTTTGTTTTGTATGATGTAATATGTATAGCTTCCAAGTTCAATTATTGTCGTTGAAAGTACCGTAGGAAATTCCAAAGATATTTCCATAAATAAGTACTGATTTCTGTGCTAAATCATTTAGCATCTCTGGCCGGTGTTCTTTTCATTTTTGACGTGCGTATGACAGAAGAAATGAACGGTAAGGATTATGGTTCGAAATCCTTTTAACGATTCAAGATAAATTAAAAGAAATCGTCCAACCCTTTCATCACCTTTCCTGATACCATCACTTTTTCACAGGAACGTTTATGTTTCGTTCTTATCGATGTCGAAGTAAAGTTTAATAGAACAGCTGCGTTTACAGAGACAGTCACTATTTCTGAAGCCGTAGATGTTTCGTTTAGACTGTTTAAGCTATAGTTTTTTAGTATGCGGGTTTCCGACCACTCAGTTGGCACCACTGCGGCCTCGCTACTCATCGTCGGGTTAATCTTTCTCCAGTAGTCGGGACCTCGCGGAGATTCGCTTTTCGCATGTTTTTCCACTGTTACCACTTTCTGTCTGACGTTCCGATTCGCAGCCGCTCGCCTTTCCCGATATGGTCCGATTATGCAGCACCGATATAGGTTGTTCGGTTTCCAAGTTGCCCTTTTTCGACATTTTTTTCTGCCTTTTATTTCTTCTTTTTTTGGCACACTGCAATCTTCAAGGTTCCCGTTTCCGACGGTTTTTTTTGCCGATGAATTCTCTCGAATTTCCGATGGAGTGCGGAAACGAGAGGAGCCGATGTCTGCTGAACCCCGCTGACTTTCTCGTGGTGCTGCTGCTGGGCTGGAGGGAGGGTTCGAATTTTTCCTTTCGTTTTTGCGAAAAACCCATCGTCACTGGCTGTTGCAAGGCTTTCGCCGACTGAATATTGGCAGAGCGTGGGGTGGGGGAAGAAAAAGGATTCCCTCGTTCATCACCATCGGCGAAAAAGCCGAAAACCGGTTTTTGCTGCCATGCGTGCGTTTAGATTCTTTCTCCTGTTGCTTTTGAAGGTTAAACAGTGGCTTGTTTCGAGCGTTTTGCTGGCTTTTTTTGCAAATCTGGAAAGTTCTCTATTGTATTTATTGTACTTTGATTCCCACTAGTTATTTAAAATATATTCAATATAATGGAAATTTCTATCATTTGATTTGATTTATTAAATTTCATTAAGTCCTATCTAACACGAGCCCTGCTCGTGAATGATTGTTTTAATTATGCTTTAAAAATTAAAGCCACGTGATCGAGAGACATACAGGAAAAATCTCACTAATCCTTTTGTTCTTGAACTTGATCAAACAAGTGAGGCATCTATTTCGGTTTAGATTCAACCCATTTTTCCCCCCTCATTTTCCAGATGAATGAGAGCTGAATAATGGGAAGACTAAAACCGATCAAGCAGTAAATCCCCAACACGTTTCCCTGTCCTAGTTGCGTTTTGCGTAACCATTGCCAAAAAATAACACCGGGAATTTGCACGCGACAGCTAGGTTCAGCTTCGTTCATTTTTGTTTAGGAGAGGAGAAACGAACCCTGTATGGCCCTGGTACTTAGAAAGTACCAAAAAAGACTGCACGGTATAAAAAATGAGAGAAAAAAAACTTTTGAATTTACACGGTATTTCTGCAATCGGGCCTAAATTTTTGGACCTGTTAGGGTAAAAGTCCAAAAAATGGTGGGAAAACGATAAGAAGTTTTTTTTCCAAAACTTCAATGAACAATAGCTTCCACTACCTTAATTGGAAGCTAACAGGGTGCAAAAAAGTTCCAAAACAACCCCCTTCTTGTTCTACCAGCTACCTATTGCTTGTTTTCCATAAAACAGGCAGGAGAAAGGGAGCAAACGTTTTGCAGTTTTGGTTCACCGTTTTTTCGTACACGTTTTTTTTTTTGGCAATCATACCGGCAGCAGTTCAAGGTCATGCCCAAATTGCTCGGTTTATTCACTTACTTCCCTATTTATTTCGGCGCTTTTTTCCGCCGTTTTGTTTTTTTCTTTTTTTTTGTCGAATGTTTAACTACCGACTGCACGCAGCCCACTCGACATGGCAGTTTTGAGTGTGATTCACAGATGTGAGATTTTTTGCACCGTTTCAAGAGTAAAGTACGGAATCTTCAACTGGAAAAGAGGTGTTTTCGGGTAAAATGGACATTTCTAATATGCCTCAGGTAGAAAAATGGCTTTTCTGAGTTTTTTCTAATCAAATCGATTGTTATTTTGGTGAATGCCTTAAACATATAAAAACTCGGATTAAAAATCCTTTTGTAAAATTTCTAAACTTAAACTTTTAAAAATCCTACCGAGAAACTTGGAAAATCCAAGTTTGGGTTTTATCCATTCCTTTTCACAACTCCTAAATTGACTCCTGATAAGTCAGCCAAGCAAGAGGCTTAAAACCCCAAATAAAACAACAAAACAACAAACAACAACGACTCTTAATAATTCGAAATATTCGGGATTATAACTTTTATTCTTTCCATTGTAGGAGTTTAGATTTAACTAATGGCAGCAAGCCATGTTCGAGAACGGACTTGTTTTTTTCCGACGATCTGATTTTGGCGAATAAATAATTTGGTGAATTTTATGATAAATGTAATAAATTTTTAAGTTTCAAGTACAAAATAATTGTGAAACTATTGAAAAATGCCTCAACTTAACAACTTAGATGCAAAGGAAAAATGTTCGCAAGTTGTTCGAGAAATTAGGCAGAAAATAAGTGTAATTATTTCAAATAGAGGTTCTAACCCAAAGAGAGCCTTTTTTTTGTGTTATCATCAGAATTCAGTATTAACGGAATGGGAAAGTGCTGTTTATGCCGTATTTGTGTCTTTTGAAAACAAAATCACGATGCACGTTTTTTTGTGAGAGCAAAAAGATTGGAAGTGTTGTTTGAAAAGATGAGTCTATGACACGATAAATGTGCAAAAGTGTGGCAAGTAACCCCAGTGCAAACAAATTTTAATTCTAAAAAATTATCTCTCTCAATGGGATTTTTTTGGGAATATTTTTAAGTAACAAACATTTTTTACTCAATTAAAAGTTTTAAAAAAAAATTCCTTATCAATCTTAATTGTTTGACTGAATCAAAACAACGACATTTGAAAAAAAAAATTTATTGAAATAAAAACCATAACATTTTAAATTTAAAAAAAACTTTTTTTGTTTCAGTCATTTATTTAATTATACTACTGAATTTAAAGCAAAAAAATTTAAACAACAAGAAGTTAAAGAGTTTTTTTCAGTCAATAATCGTATTGAATTTTTTTAAAAAAGAGAAAATGTTTATACGTTTCAATATATTTTTGATAACGAATTATTCGGAATAATTATCACCGAATTCATTGCTAGTCATTAAAAGAAAAACCAAGCTACGCGCTTTTCTCTAGGATGTGAGTTTAAATTTAATATTCGTACTAGTTTGGGCCAAGGGTTCTAAAGTTTGCCCCACAATTTCAACGATATTTAAAGTTGAATCGACGAGTTATTCTTGAATTTAGAGATCTTACTTTCATTTAACCCTCTAGTGCCCAACCCTTAGACGGGGTCCTCTAAAATCGGCATAAAACCAATGCCAATTATCGTTTTCACTCACTTTTTGTGAAAAATGTGCAAAATCTATGTTAGTCAAACAATCATTACTAATGAAAATTGTTTGACTAGCAGTTGTAAAGAGCTACATCTATGAGAAGCTTAAAACCATAAGAAAACTGGAAATGCGCCTATTTTAGATTAGAATAAGGTTGCCAGAATTCTTTCAGCACCCATATGGGTCGGATAAATCCTGGCAATTTTATCTAAAAACCTGACAAAATTCGGGCCTTTGTTTCGAAATTGTCGACCATAAATCCGGGCAATATCCGGGGAAATTTGTACAAAACCCAGGAATGACTCCACAAAAATCAAGAAAAAAAAAAACTTGAAATAATCTTTTTTTTTATTAAAACTCGTTTAATTAATATCGTATTTTAGACTTCCAAAAAATCTTTCATGATTATTTTTACAAAAAATTGCTCAGAAAATTTTGATTTGGGCCCATTAATGAAACGAAATGTGCAACACAAATGGTTTTTTTGTTTGATTTGGCAAATAAAGCGAATTAATTTCTGCAAAATCCTTTATTTAAAAAAATCCGGGCCGGACTCTTCTTTTGAATTAAATATCCGGGCAAACCCGGATAAAACCGGGCAACCTGGAAAACTTGGATATGAACAATATGTCATCAGTATGTCGAAAAACTATTTGAATTTTGAATTCAAGCTGTAGGAGAGTTTTTTTTAATGTTTGAATATAATGAACTCTAGATTTAACCCTTAAAAATTTTTGAAAAAAAACTACGAACCACTAACCCAGAAATAACCCACCCTTCCCCCATCAAAGTGCCAAAAGAGTTTAATCGCTCAATCATCACAGCATCTCTTCAGTTTTGCATTCGGTCGGTTTGCTTTTTTTGCGCAACCCCATCGTCATCAACCCCTAAAAATACCCGAAAAAACCACCCGTGCATATTAATGCCCGGAGCTGAACTTGAACTTGCCTTGGGCCACAGCCAAAGTAATGCCATTGACACACACGCACACAAATATGCAAAAAATGGTGTGTAGGCACACATACAATCAATACACGGAAACGAGTGCGTACATTCATATGTGCCATTCGGAGGAGATTGGCGAGGCGACCGTGACCAGTTTAATGCCAACAACCTCTTCTCCTGTCTTGTGGCAGCAGCAGATTTAACAAGTCCCCCAGAGAACCCCTGACCACCACGTGCTTCCTCCCCTCAGAATGGCATAATAGCGTGTCCTTTGAAGTGAATGTCCCCTAGGAGGAGAAAAGAAAAAAATGGGCAAGAAAATAGGAAAAAGTAAACTCGCACACCAAAAAAAACAGCCAAATCATTACACCCATTTGGGCAGGCTTTTTTATGATTGTTTCTTCAATTGTGAGCTAGAGCTAGGCAAAAAGTAAATCTCCGACTAAGAAACGCGTGGCATTATTTCCACCACCTACCCATGAGGATTTCAACCGTCCCAAGAACCCCTTCCGTGATTCGCGGCAATAGTTTATTGACAATTTTGGCCCGCCAAATAAAAAAAAATACGCGGTAAAACAGCCGTTCAACTACGCCCTCTTCGGCTTCCCGGCTTCTTTTTTTCTGTATAAAAGTATGGTTTTACACCACAGCCGAATCGAGCATTACTTTCGCTTTTTATTATGAATCTATAGTTTTTTCCCTCCTGAGCTCATATTTGCATATTCTCGTTTGCGATTGTTCCTGCCATTATTGTTGTAGTTGTTCGCAGGAAATATGAATATCCATTAATGTCACGGTGGCTCGAGTTCCGGGGAATCAGGAATTGTTTGGACAAAAGACTGATTTTATGGATTTTACTTGATTCAATTTTAATCCCTTATGGTTTATTGTTACCAGGTATGTTCAACCTCACATGCATTGGTGTATGATGCAATCCAGAAGCTTTCAAAGCGGAAGTGATCCTTTAATAAACGGTGAATTACAAAAACAACCATATTGATGGCAAAAATGACTTGTCTCTCAAAACTTCCTATCAACATTTTCCAGTAAGCTTTTATCACCAAACTTTAAAAAAAACAACTTATCCATATAAACAGTGTCGCAAACTTATTTCAAGGCAAATTACTCAGCATAGATGAAAATGTGCAATATAAGATATGGAATATCAAACACGAAGTTCACGATAAAAAAAAATCCATCAAATGGTACATTTTAAAGCTCAAATTATGATCAGTTGAAAAAACTTAGAAGAAAATTATTTAGCCTTGTTAAGGCGAAAATACATAAAATTAGAAGAAAACATCATAACAAACTACAGAAATTAATTTAACCTTCCAAAACTGTTTGGGTCAACCTCATGCATAGTGGACACCAAATTAGTATTCCAATTTACTAGAGAACTGTGTTTTTTGAGGTACCAAATATGTTCTTTGAAAATAGTTCATATTACCAAGAAAAACCAAAATTTGATTTTAGAAAATCGGTTCATTGAAAATAAGATTTTCATCTTCAGTGTTTTTTGAAGCTTGAATTTTTTCTACCGGAAGCTCCGGGATAGCGGTCAAGCTCCCACCTAAAAGGTGTTCGGATCAAAAAGTTGTCAAACTAAATTGCGTGTAAGTCGATTATTTGTTTATTTACAAAATCAAAGTGTCTTACATTTTGAAGTTCAATATGTATAAAAGACGGAAAGAACAATCAGTTAGGATTCCGTAAGTTTGGCTTATCTTTGCGATTTAGAGTCACTACCTTCTTAAAAGTCGACAGTCTGGATCGTTTTTTAGCTTATTTCACGATTGTAGACGAAATTCCCAACTTATTGACGGCATCTCGAATGGAGAGATTGGAGTTTCGCTTGAAAGTGTTAGCCACTCTTCTGTTCGTCACTGCGGCTCCCGGATTTCCTAGAACACTTTTATTACTTTGGTGACGGTTGATTTCGCCACATACAACGATTTTGCTATTTCTACGTGCGTGTAGTTTGGATTTTCACAACGCATGTACAAAATTCTGATTTGTAGCTCCTCTTGCTTGGACGCCTTTTTGAAAACTAAAGACCTAATGTCGAAAGCCAAATAGAAGCATCATTCTGCATACACACCTGCAAAACTAGGGGTAGGGGGAAGTGTCCCTAAATGCGCATGTTGGGTAATATGCGCATACAGCCGATTGACGATATGGCTAGAGATTCATCATATATGCAGTTTGAGGGTAAAACGCTTTTTACACATGGCATGAAAAAATTTAATTGTTATATAAAGTCGGAAAAATTTAAAAATTCAAACAAGATTTTTGTCAGTCTTGTTATAATATATCGAACTTTAATTATTGTGCGTACAGATTCTGCGAACAAAAATTTTAATAGTTTTTCTTTCTTATTCATCTGGAAATCGGAAACTCAACAAATTGAAGCTTTTGGCAAAGTTTTAGATGATAAGATATTGGAATAAGAAACAGGTTCTGAATGCCCATATCAAGGCAGGTTAAATGCCTATATCAAGAAAAATTGATTATTCTTATAAATTTTTTACTTTCTATCATTTAAACATTAAACCTAAGCTCAAATCACGATCTTACAGCGAAAAAAGAAGAACTTCATATTGATCCGATAAAAATACAATCTGAACAAAATATTGCCATGAAATATGGCCATATGGCATACTTAACTATGTGTCATGCAAAAGAACTAGTGATGTAAAAAATTTCACCAAAATTTCAGCCTTGACGTATCCTTAACATCCGGTTCTACAATTTTCAATTAAATAATTTCAAAATATTGCAAGTGTAAATGAAATATAGCTTAAAACATAAATATGCGCATTTAGCCCGCCGGTTTCGGAAATCGGCTTTTTTGACTTCTTTTATTATAAAATTATTTTCACAAAAACTGTAAGAGATTTTAACAGAAAAATTGCTCTTACGTATAGAAAACAGATGTCCGCTCATGTGTATATAGTTTTCAGACTCCTATCTATTGGAATATGGGAGAAAATGAGTGCTTTCCTTAATATGCGCATATAGCCCGCCTCTCCCCTATTCAGGTTTTTTATGATTAATGATTAGAAAAAGTTACGGCGAATTTCATTTGACCACTAGAATAAATTACACACAATGAATCAAATATCATCAAAATCGATTAACGTTTGCGGACAGGGGAATGCCAACAAACCTACAGGTCAAATATTGCCGAAATAAATTTGAAACCGAATTTGGATAACAGTTTTGGATGGTTGAAATAAGCGGAAAATTTCTGACAAAACTGAAAAAAAAAAACAAAAACAAACACCGTCATACGTTCTTCAAAACAATTTTTCAACTTTGAGAACCCCGATATTTTTTTCTCGTTGTAAAATGAAGAGATAATATCATGTGGTGAAATTTTCGAGTAACCGAATTATTTTTTAAGATCTGGAATAAATGACACTGCGTGCGAATAATGACTAAAGCGTGAAAAGAGATTTTTGCGCTGTCACTAGAACAGATAGTGCTTAAATGCCATACAAACTTCTGTCTCACTGAAACAACTTTCCAAATTTGGCCAAGGTTGAAATCTAGCACACCATTAGACAGACCAAGGAACAATATCAACGTTTAAAACAAATTGGGGTGTTCCCTTCCATCTTCCTTATTGAAGAACGTGAATCACATTATGTGATCAGTTCTTTTTCCTCTAGCTTAAATTAATGTCTACTGGAAATTTTTACAATTGAATCGATGAAAAATTAAAAAAAAATCATATTATTTTGAACTCTGAATGTTAAATTTTATATTAAAAAGCTGATTTCTGATTTGAAATTCTTGGAACTTTTGTATTGACAAACTTTACTCCTCGCAAATCCAATCCCTTCAGAAAAAAAAAATATAATAAAATCTCGTTGCTGATATTAATAGAATTTCACCAACCATCCTATGTGAGAAGTAGGTAAATAGAATTTCGCGCCAACCGAATCGAATGCAACCAATCAGCCAATTGTTAACTTTCCCCGTTCTGAGCATGTGCAGTAAATGTGGCGAATCGGAAACAACAACCAAACACTGCACCACTACGAATCCTATCTCCTGAGTGCAAAACTTGACGATATATCTTCTATATGTAAGCAACGATAAGGTGGCAATTCCTAGGGGACCACCTTCACCCCACCCTCTCACAATTTCGGTGTTATTTCACTCGAACGGGGCGAGAGAAAGGAAACACTCTTTCGAGAGCAAAAGCAGAACGAAAGGGTGGCGGCTTGTTGGCACTTGTTTGCAATTGTTGTTGTTGTGGCATTATTTAGTTGCTTGGTGTAAATTACTGCAACACTCTCTTACAATTTAGCGTTCTGTTATGGGTAGTAGCACTTTTGTTGCTTAGCCAATTGAATTGCTCAGAATAGAATAGTTCTCTCAACAACATCCACCTCTACCAACTTTCTGTTTGCCCAAAATGAATCAACCCTTTCGCGTGGTTTGAGTCCTTGTTGCTATCAGGCGATGTGTGTGCAAATGAGTGACCTTTTCAAAACGATTTCGATAGAGTCATAGAAGAGGAACTCGATTTGTATTTTATTAATTTGATAAGAAACTCAAAAATTATGAGTTAAAAAAGTGTACCAAAAGGAAACAAATGAAAGAACGTAAACTGTAAATATCATGATTTTTTATTTAAAAAACAACAAAGAGATCAATAATAGGCAAAGAACATATGCGAGATGAACATGAAGTGTATCGATAGAAGATCCAGCAGTCGACTGATGGAGCTCGACATGTACGCATGCTGGAGCTGGATTTTGTCACGTTTATCGTGGTGTAATTGGTTGAAACGCCGTTGTACTAAATCGGAAATTGCGGGTTCAAGTCCCCTCGGTGAGCCGTTGTATCTTTTTCAAGAATTTTTGATATTTACGCCTGATGTTCTTTCTTTCTTTGATATCTTATGTTCCTCTAATACTTTCCATCACCTTTGAAAATGTGTTCTTTTTAGGTACGAAGATGTACCAGGACGAATTCAATACAAAATAATTGGAAATTAACACGTTTTCCCGTCTATGCCTATCTTAGAGGCCGTTCAGAAACCACGTGAACAGAAAAATTAAATTTTTGACCCCCTCCTCCCCCTCCGTGGACAGCGTGGACATTTGACAGACCCCTATCCCCCTTCTCGGATTTTAAATACCTATAATTTGACAGTTAGAAAACACCACTTTTTGCCTTCTTGTTATAGAAATGACTGATTTGTTAAACCGAATAAAAAATTTCTGATTTAAAAAAAAATAAAAAATTTTCAATTTCTTTTTTTATATTTATCACTTGCTTTCAAGTAGCTACTTATTATTTAAACTTGAACTGGAAAGGTATGCCATTTTAAGATTTTGCTTTAAGCATCTTAATATTTATTCACTTTTAGAAAATATTTTGAAAGTAAGTATGTCCACGTGGACATGACCCAAACCCCTACCCTCCTATCCGTGGACAAGCTTGGACATTTCCATACCCCCCTCCTATGAAAATTAACCCTTGTCTTCTATCTAGCTCAGTTAGTATACTGGTCAAGTGGTCGGATTAGCAAGACGATAAAAATGGGATGAACAATCTAATAGGATAAAAATCCCAAAAAATGTTTTTCTTGTTTCGCTTGAATTGCCCGAGACGTTGAGTCTTTATGCCAGAAATGGTTTTCTGATCAAAACAACTTTGGAAAAATGCACTTTTCAGCGCATTTGCGACTCATATTCCGTATTCGTTTTCACTACTCGATAGTGTTGCACCGTCTCTGCTAAAAATGAGCATAAATCGAGTTTGAGTGGGAGTGATATCGATAGTGCCAAATGTAAACATTAAGCTGTAAAAATCCATCACCAGCTTCCATACAATTAGTTTACATCGACCTGTCAAAATTCACGATAGGGGCAAAAATATGTGTGAACACGATTAATTCTTGCAGGGTGCATCCGATTTGCATGCAATTTTTTTGTTGTGTTCGTCTTCGCGCGGAGAAAAACACAACGAAGACATTTTTTTCGAAAATGTTTTTGTGGGATTTGATAATTAATGTTTAGTGTTTATTCGTATCAAATAAAAGTCATGGCACCCTATTTCCATAATTTTATTTATTCTAACACCCAGAGTAGGAAAGCGCCAAAAGCAATCAAAGCTTACTGATGCCCATCCATCTTTATGTAAGAAGCTTTGGCGCTTTTTCTTAATGCCACTAAACTCTTCACATGGGACCAGTAAAATGGATTCTGCATGTGATTGTAAATCTTCCTTATGGGGTGAAGAAAACGTTATTAGCCGGAAAGGGCATATTGCCAAAAATAGTCAGTTTTGCTTTAGAATCAAATCAAGGCAACTGTAACATGTTTTAATCTGATTAACCCAAAGCTTGTCAGATTGCCCGGATTTGCACTGATATTTGCAAAATTATGCAAATGCTTATTTTATTTGCAAAATTGTACAAGAAACTCTAATTCAACAAAATAATCATGATTGGTTTCTAGAAGCTTAAAATAAGATATTTTGAAACCAAATGCATGGAAATTGTCAGGAGTTTGATAAAATAACCGAAATTTGCGCGGCCGAATAAGTTTCACGGTCAAAGAGAATGTAATTTTTCTCAAGAAAAATAATATTCCACGATACGACTGTACATATTTTACCATACTCGATACAACTAAACAGAACAAGAAAAAAGATTCCATTATGTATTTATGAATACCACGAGAATGCCTTATTTTACCTTATTAGTATAAGGCAACCTTAAATTGATTTAAGATTTTTTAATGAAATGTTAGGAATGTATTTAGTTAGTTTGAGAATAGAATGGTATCAACTTTGTGATTTTGGAAAACATCTTGAGATTTCATATAGTTCATTATGATAACAATGCGGTTAAGCTAGTGAAAATCGGTTCAGTAGTTACAGAGTATAGTTTCCACTTTTTGAGGGTTGGGCCTAAGTGTAACTAAAACAGGGATTGAGCTTTTAAATGTTTATTAGAGTGCCCCAAATGATCCGACTTTTGAAAAAGTACTTGTACTAGGCCTAGGATCAATTTTAGGGGTGTTACCACAGAGAACAGACATCGGGCCCCGAACAAAAATTTGTTGAAATCGTGTGTGAGAATACCCACCTAAGTTTCAAACCAAATTCGTAAGTGGACTAACATCCATAAGATGTCGCTACCAGTACACATATTTTTTCCATTTTTTCGACACGCTTAGAAATTAATACTCATAGCTTATCTCAAATGAGGCCATTGCAATGTATATACTTTTTGTGTGATAAATTTTAAGAACATCTTGATTTAAAAAAAAATGCAAATCATATTTCAATCATGCTTTAATCGCTGTCATATGTCCCAGCATATGCCCCATATTGTTCAATCAATATTGGCGCTGAATTGAAAGTTGAATTCCAAGTTTTAAAGTATGTCTGTCATTAAATAGTTTTCTATAACAGAGAATGTGAACATAATTGTTATAACTGTTAATTATGGGTCGGTATTCCGGTTGATGGTATCTTGTAACTCATGTTTATAAACAACTTAAATCATTTCTACTGATAACTAACCCTGAGTTACAAGTCCTCATATATCGATCTCAGGTAACATCAACCAGAATATCGAGTCATAGTTTACAATTATAACATTTATGTTCACATTTTCTGTTCTAGAAAACTGTTAACTGATTGTAAAATCCCAACACATACTTTAACACATGGAATTCAACTTTCAATTCAGCGCCAAAATTGTTTGAACAATATGGGGCATCTGACAGCGTTCAATTGTGATTGAAATATGATTTGCATTTTTTTTAAATCATGTTGTTTTAAAATTTATTACACCAAATTTGTGTTACTGTCATACATTGCACTGGCCTTCTTTGAGATAAGCGATGAGTATTAATTTCTAAGCGTGTCGAAAAAATGAAAACAAAAATAGGTGTACCGGTAGCGACATCTTATGTATGTTAGTCCACTTACGCATTTGGTTTGAAACTTAGGTTGGCATTCAAACACACGTGTTGAGCTCCAGCTCGAACTCTGTTCTCTGTGGTGTTACTTATTACAAGTAGAAGAAAAAATGTTGATTTTTTGGTGAAATAATTGTTTTTTGTTGAGTTTTAATTGTTAAAGCGAATTTTGAGGTGATTGTGCTTAGAAGAGTTGTGAAGTTTTAGTGAAAAGTGTTAACTATGAAGTGCAATTTATGTTTAAATATTTGTATTTTTTGTTTCCTTTGTGAGTCGAGAAAATGGCAGCAACTCGAAAAGCCTTTAGAAAATCAGCAAGTCATTTTTTGAAAGAAGATGGTGCTGTTATGCCTTTTTTCTCAAGTGATTTTCATCACGAGATAGCGCTGTTATGAGTTTTCAAAAGCTCATTATTCATTTCAAATGGAGATGGCGCAACTATAGCTCTATATTTTTGTGCTGCCAGTTCATTAAAATTCGATGTATGGTTTTTTGATGACGTCGAGTGGCGAATTTTCACCCGATACCGTTGCCCACAGAAAAAATGCCTTTCAACAGGATACTAAGATAAGTATATTTTTCATTTCAATTCAAATTTGCTTAATGTATGTGAACCTGACAGATAAAGTTTTAATTAGCTTGCCAAAAATTCGAAAGAAATAAAGTTCGTTTGTTGTTAGTAGTGAGTTTTTTGACTACCCGCCGTGAAATCGAAGGTACAAGTGTTCGGTGATGGATAATTTTCCCGCGTTTATTTCGTACGTGTATTGCAATGTCGCGTTTGGACGTGTTTTCTCTTGGTCTACAGCGCGCGATAAAAGTGTTTTGTACGTGTATGATAATTCCAATATTAAATATTTCTAATGAGGTTAAAATTCGGTTTTTTCTCTCTTTCCCTCTCCCTTTCTCTCGTTCTTGCTCTTCTCGTTTTAAACGCGTGATAAAATTCGGTGAGTTGCACCGGTGCCAAGTGCATTGTACGTGTATGACAATGTCACGTTAGGACGTATTTGCTCTAAATAAAAACGCGACGATCATCAAATATTTAACTTTGCTTTGATCACATCCCTTCCCAAAGGGAATCCAGATCTTACATATTTACCTTCCCCACTAACAAACCACCCTTCCTGTGACGACCGTGGAGATTTAGAGGTGTATTCGGTCTCTAGTAGCAACCGAAGTCGAACTAACAATCCTTCCCTTTCCCCGATGAACCGTAAGGACGTGGCCGGCGCCGTTATTGACCATATAACACAAGGAACTTTCGAAACGTGTACACAGAAAATGGTAAGCTAATCCCAAGCCCCATTTATTTGGATCTATGTACAATTTTGATGGTTCTTGTCAATCACGGAGTAGCAACTACTGAAATGTACGGTTTATCTAAGCTCAAGCTCTAAGCTCAAGCTCAAGAATGGTATCAACTTTGTGATTTCATGAAAAAAATTAAAAATAAGGAAACGTTAGAAAAACTCCTGTTTATCCTTTCATGCTTACATGCTTAAAAACTAAACGGAATGTAGAATATAAAAAAGTTTACTTTGTTGAACTGAAATTCATAATTTGATCCAACACTCAGTGCCGTCAAACGGGGCATCATGCAAAAGTAGGGTTAGATGCAACATTTGTATACCACAACACTCATTCAATTTTTATTTCAATATACTGTAACAAAGTTATCATTGAATGATAACAAATTGATGATGACATAGTTTTTGACATCTTGAGAGGGTTTTTTAAAGTTTTTGATAGTCATAAAAAATTTAAAAAATCGAGCTATAGATGTAAAATTTTTTACATTTTTCGATGCCATAAAAAACTTTACCTAGTATGACGGATTGGCTTAATGATATCACCTACAAACTTTATATTGCTTTCATTATCCTATTCCAACACTGTTGGTGTTTAAATATTTTTCGGACAATCACAAAATTTTTGTAAATAAATATTTTTGTAATTCAGTTAGCTGTCTGGGGCAAAATGCAACCAAATACAAATCAAATCTAAATCTCATAAATCGCGTTTCCATATGCTGGGATATGATTGTTTTGCATCATGCGTTTGTTAACATTAAAATTTCATCCATCCTAAGATTAATTTACATGATTTAAATAATATAATATTTTGTTGTATTTTTTACCCCTAAATGTATGCAGCAGATTAACACTTTTTTCTTAAAAACATTTTTGACAGAAAAAATGTAAAATTTAATCTAAAAAAACCAAAAATTACTGCAATTGGTGCTTTATGCGTCATGACATCACAAATGTATCAAAAACTATAAATTTTCAAACGTTTTCATTTCATTTTTCATTCATTACAGAGTTTGTTGCAACTTCCCCCTTTTTCTAAGTAGGGTGAAAATCGCATGTTTTTGTAAATTTAAAAATAACTGGTAAAACCAATAATTTTTCCGACTACGTCAATTTGGTGTCCCATCAACCTTAAAACTTTTGATGTATAAGAGGTATGATTATCTGTAAGCATTAAGATTTAAGAAGCCATTGAAGTTGAAAAGTGTTGCATGTTGCCCCAGTTGACGGTAATTCACTTCAAGATTGTTCACCCTCTTCACATTTACTAAGAATTGCGCAAAACACACAATGTGAGATTTCCAGAGTTCGCCAGGTCTTATTTAGATATGAAATGGACCAAATATGAAGAATTAATATTCTTGAGTTAATCAAAGGGTCGTTTTTAATTTCTCATAATATTTCTTGATCAATAAATTTAAAGTTTTAGAGTAGTGGTACGCAGTGTTACGAAAAGCGTAAGGCAAAAATCGATATGCCTCTCATTTGGTCCTCAATATGTTGAAATTCTATGATTTAGTACTCAAATTGATCACCCTATCAGTCTGTTTAAAATAAATTTATCACTTTCGATAAGGAATGAATGAAATTGAAGAGAAAAGTTTTTTTTAACCAAAATTCCACGATTCTTTTGAAACCTGGACAAATTAGGGCAATTTATATAAAAACCTGACAAAATCCCGGAATTTGATTTCAAAAGTGACGATCAAAAATCCGGGCCATTTTTGGACTAATTTTGTCAAAACCCAGAAATAACTCAACAAATATTTAAAAAAAAATGTGTTTCATCAAAACTTATCGACAGACTTAATCATATTTTGGGCTTCCAATCAACCATTGATGATTATTTTTGTAGGTATAACTTGCTTAAAAAATTTCGTTTTGGAGGCATAAATGAAAAAAAAACACAATTTGTTTTTTTTTATGATTTGCCGAATAAAGTGAATAAATCCGGGCAAAGTCCGGGCTTTTTTCAACGAAATCCGGGCAACCGGGCCAGGCCGGATTGTTCCCAAATTTTGTATTGAATATTCGGACAAACTCGGATAAAACCGGGCATTCTGGCAACCGTACTTTATACACATTTGGCAAAGATATTGCTAATGTTTTAAATAGGATTCAGAGCTAGAATATGACCTGGCCATTCAGAAAAATTATTATTTCTCTTGAAAAACCATTAAAGTTTTTTCTCTCAGGAACATGACTCATGGCATAATTTAGCAGAAATACAAAGTTAACATCCATAATATCCTTCTTAAATGGGATCAGTGCACTTTCTAGCAAATCCGTGTAGCTTTTTTGTTTTATTATTTTAAATCAATGTAAATATGGAAAGGGGAAAATTCAAAATATGATAATTTTAATTTTCCCTTTTTCCAATCTTTAACATGAAACTGTCCTATCTTAAGTTTCAGTTCTGATGTGCATCGGGATCTTTTCGAAGATCGTGATAAATTTGTGAATGAATACGGATTATTTGGTACTTCTCAACAACAAGGAGTTTGTTTTAGTTTATCAGAATCAAATAAGAACTGAAACTTGAAAGGGAACAGTATCAAGATATGGATTGGATTTTTGAAATATAGGCAATTTTCAAATGGCGATAATTTCGCATAAAATAAAACCTATTTCAGTGCAATGGATGGAAAATGGTCGTATTTGGAGGCAGTATTCTTTGAATTTTAGCCATTCATCGTGTCAATCGTTATGAAACACTGGGTAATTTGCAGTTACCACATATCGTTAGCGCCCTCAAGTACATAAATAATTTAAATTTTTTTCTCCTTGTTTAAAAGCAGAAAATACAGGCGAGACTTTTCAATGAAGGTGACCTCTAAAGAGTGCGTTTTGTTGGCCATTACGAAATTTTTCGAAATATCTTCCCTTCAGCAATCCAAATATTTTGCACACGATTTGACCACCGTATTTTATTTATTCAATTGGTGAGCAGCTTTTCTTCTTTGTAGGAATGAATTCAAGCCTATTTATAAGTCAGCTAGATGAACCAGTAAAAAAATACTTTTTTTATCACTTCCTCTATTTATATTTCCGGATTGAGCTTCAAATAACCTCTCACATTCCTCTCACTTCATGCGAGCAATCATATTCACTTTTATACTTTTATATTTTAACTCACTATTGGATCCTCTAGGACTTCTTTGAAGATTTCCCATGTGGTGGTTTTGGTGGAATAGTTATTTCCAGCTGTTTTTGGGTCTCCCACTCGAACTTTTCTCGGTTATGCCCGAAAATGTTTGTCAATGATCATCAGTATCGAACGCCATCTCAAAAACCACTTGACACACATTACATTACTAAAATTTGATCAATTTCCATCCATGCATTCAAAAGTTATTCACAAAACAAAGTGTTGCATTTTTTTTTTCGAGTGCACTCCTTAGTCAACGAGTTGCAAATATGTGGTGAAAGATAGGAAGGAGCTTAAATATTTACAATTTTAAGTCAACTTGAACAAAAAGTCTTAAAAAATCATAGATAATCCAATTGACTCAATGCCAAACCAAATATTTGACCCTTTTTTGATGACAGGTACTCCAACCAGTATTCAGTATTCAATATTAACAGTTTTTTGTTTTATATCATTAATTTAGATGTTTTATCAGTAAAATATGAAGTGCGCTTTTATGAATTTTCACCCAAAAAATGTGTATTTTTCAATTTACCCAGCTAATGCGGATAGAATTCAGTTGATTCGGAGATTTTTTTTTTTTTGATTAATTTGCTACACAAATGAACCAAATTTTGAATTTAAGTTCAAAACTGAAAGTCATATATTTAGGGTATTTTTCTGTTTAAACCTTTCTTTAAAAGCAGACTAGATTAAACTTTACGTGAATGCGGTGTGGATTTTTTTTTATTTTGTTAAATCCTTTTGCTGAGACAAATAACCTTGTCGATTTAGGTCCTGAACTGCCGCAGCCATTGGTATAGAGGATAGCCTTCAAGTCTTCTAAGCCAGCGGGCATAAGATCGAATCCCGATCACGGTATACATAGTACATTTTCTGTGGGTTAGTGGTTTTAGCATTTTTGAGATGGTAGCCATCATATCCTCGAAAGATGTACGCTTAGAGTTAAGAAATAAAAAAGATCTCTTCGAGGAATCCTGTAAATGTTTGTGTTCGTTTAAAAAAAGAAGCTTGTACTGCAAGGAGTTTGAAGAAAAATGACAATCCAACTACATTTATGATAAGTTTTTGTAAAGGCAGTGATCTGGTAACTCTGAAAAACTGGTAGCCCTATATAAACATTGTTAAAAGCTGGGAAATTTGATGAAGATCAGTTTTTCTGAAAATTTTAAGATTCTAAGCTCAAAAACATTCACATTATAACAATCTTCTGAACATTGTTACGGATACAGGGCAGTGTTGCCGGTTTTTCTAAAAAAAAAATACTATGGAATACTATGGAATGTCTTAACTTTTTCCTCTCTATACCAATCTTTTTGCGGACTTGAGCAAAGTTGTAGCCAGACAGATTTCCCAATCAGCTCCACGTATTGAAAATTCATTTGCTTGGGAAGAAAAAGCAGCTATCTCCAAACAATATTTTCCAATATTCCATGCAAAAACTGCGTATCCTTATCTCATTTTGAACATCTGAAAAAATCACTCGGTGGTTATGATCAAAAAGTCCTTAAGCATTTTCAAGTTCGAAAACAATGTGAATTTGAGTTTTACACATCCTCATGAGTAAGACATAAAAATGTTATCTCAATAATGATACCGATAATTATGCATTTGGAAATTGGTACAAGGTTTAGGAAATCTCCGAAATTTTGGAAAAAAAATTGTTTAAAAAAACTGTGAAATTTCAGATGTTCTTTATAAATTCATAGTGACTTAAAATTGTTACAAAATAAAATAAGGCAAATTTCCATTTTTTTTTCCTTAAAACTTTTATTCAGTTTGATTTTACATTGCATGTTGTGACAACATTTTGCAATACAGCAAATGGCAAAATTTGGTTCCATTTCCCTACCCAATGCTGTTCTGTTCGCCTAATTCGATCTGGTTTGGATGAAGAATTTCGCTCTGATGTTTGGTGTATTTTCATGAATGGAGCTTTTTCCCAAGAATGTATGACTAATATACGAAAGCATCTATATCTCCACACCCCCATGCAAATTATCCCACAGAAGAAGGCTGAGATCATACCATAGACTGACTAACTATAATTTGTAACCTTTAATCACTTGTTCCAGGTATGCTGATACTAGAGGCAGATTAAGATAAACATTATATCATCCAATTAATCCGGTTGATGTAATTTTGTTTCATTTCTTTAAACTAGTAAAAGGTTGTTCTAACTTAAGTTTTTGTTGTTATTGTTTCCGGATAAAAATCTTTATCAACTCCTGAATAAAAATAGACAAAAAAAAAGGTTATCACCAGAAGAAGCCCACAAACCTAGATGTATCAAAACCAGTTCCAAATGGGGTTTGTTATGATTCCCTCTTATTCCTTTGATTTGTTTACATCTTCCTCCTCTGAAAAAAAAAGTCTGCGCGTTCTCTCCAGCACCAAAACGCGGAAATTCTTGCCATTTTTTTTCAACCTCCCCGTTTCTTTCGATTGACTTTCCTTGCTTTGACTTTGAAACAAACTAACAACGCAATTCACTTGAGTGAGTGTTGTTGTTTTGTTACGATTTCCATTCCCGCATTATCGTCTTTCTGGTTCTGTTTTTTAGCAACCTACCTTGGCTTTTTAAGATAGAATTGAAGTTGTTTTGATCTGTTTGAGGTACGGAAGAGATGAGTAACGAGCCTTTGTAGCTCATCATTTTTCCTCCAAAACACAAATGATTCATGGAATCTGAGAAATAAAGATTTAAAAATTTAAAACTTGGAACTCAGATTGAAAATTCAGATTTCAGATTTCAGATTTCAGATTTCAGATTTCAGATTTCAGATTTCTGATTTCTGATTTCAGATTTCAGATTTCAGATTTCAGATTTCAGATTTCAGATTTCAGATTTCAGATTTTAGATTTCATATTTCAGATTTAAGTATACAGATTTCAGATTATTTTTTTAAAATATATTTATTATAGAGATTTTCAGCTTTCAGCTGGTTAATCAGATTCCAGATTTCAAACATCAGACTCAATCTTTTTCACGAAAAATGCCACAAACCTCCCACCAAAAAGCGATTACACCATTCACTCACAGAGCCTGTCAAAGTCAGTTATGACACATCACACCGGGTTGGATAATTCCTTTCCATGTACACACGATACACGATATAAATGAATGAGAAGTCAAGAATTGCGAAGCAATATCATCAACAGCATGAGATCGACGTCGTGATCGTCGATGCAAAGAAGCAAAGGAAAGAAAAAAAAACAAACTAAATAAGAGAGTGGGAAAGAAGTTGTCGAGTCAAGTCCAAGGTCAGCAGCAATATCAACAACATCAACAATTCCTCCAGCCAGTGCCAAAACGTCTCTCGGTTGAAAGTGGTCTTGTCATGCCTAAAGGTTTAAGATTTTTTTTGTCGCTGTTTCCCCCTCTCCTATTTTCTGATGTGTGATTGAGTTGAATGAGTTGTGTTGTGTTATTTTGTTGGGAGGTTGCATGCTAGCATTTGTCGTTTTCAAGATTTTTTCCTTAATTATTTTAATTACACATGTTTGTTTTCTTTTTTTTAATTTCCTATTTCTGAAATTGAAGAATTAAATTTTTCAACACAAACACAGATAAATATTTTTTTAATTTTTCTATTCTTTGAACTTTAAACGAAATCAAGCATTTTGTAAAATACTTTCAAGCCAGAAACGTAGGAGGGAGATGTGTTGATACAGTTGTCAACCAAGAATTTCCTCCACATCCCCCCTTAGTAAACTAGGGCTTGACTCTTTAGCGTGGGGGAATAGCTTTTCTATTTGCACTTTCAACTAATATCCATACTAAATACGTGCAATCGATACTGCTACTCGAAGCCAAGCTTCAGGTGACTCAGAATCTTTCAATGAAAACAATCTCACCCTCCTATAGACTTACATTACTACTAACTTTCAAGTCAACTTGGAAACATTCAAGCTGGAAATAAGCTTAGATAGAAGGTTTCGTCCATTTATCTGTGACCAGCAACAACAAAGTGCTCCGTATTGGGTGTTCACGATAATCTGTCAGTATTCAGATGAAGCTCACCGCTTATATTTTCCCCATGGAAAGGTGATTTCTTGATCAATCAAACTTTCCCCTGAACCAGACCTGTTCGGATAGGTGAGATTCTGACGAGAATCTAATGCCTTTCTTCTGGTATTTTCCCAAGCTCACCAAACTTGAATCATTTCAACCACAACAAACTTTTATGTTCATACAGCTCTAACCTGTTCCTTTCATTTTCCCTTCGATCTACTTACAGTTAGGATGCTGATGTTGCATTACAGCAAACACGGCGAGTGCATACTCCAGGAAATCGGGGCCGCCTTTCGGGGGGAGCATGCCACAGACCTGCTGCTGATCTGCGATGGCAAGGAGACGGTTCGGGCCCACAAGTTGGTCCTGGCCGCGGCAAGTCCACTTATCAGGTAAGTTCTTCCATCTTAAAAAAAATCCTCCAAACTCTGATTTTTTCAATTTTAAAATTCCTCAGAATGATCCTGGAGGAGACGCCGGTGCTGGAGGGGATCACGACGGTACACTTCCCGGATGTGCAGGTCGCTTACTTCCGGTTGCTGTTGGATTTTCTCTACTCGGGGCAGGTTTATGTGCGTTCGGTGGAGGAGTATCATCATCTGCAGGATCTGTTGGCGCTGCTTCAGATTAAGGCCAGCATATGGAAAAACAGCGAACAGGATGCGGTTCAGGACGGGGGGAAACGTAAGTGTCTTCTATTTATTTGACTTAATAACCAGCGATGGAAAAAAATCGCTTCTAACGATTTTGAGCAGCGAACGACCAACGTTCGGACTCGTTCAAATTGCTGCTGGCAGACGACGCCGTGTGTTCTGCTTATGTTGCATGGAGAGATC